>NW_022145613.1:7081928-7369428 GCF_000002235.5 Strongylocentrotus purpuratus | reverse complement strand
AAACAGCGAAGAGAGAATACCAGTTTCGTGAAATTCACACTCCTCGCCCAGTTTATCTCTCTAGCTCTCTCTTTCTTTCTTTCTCTCTCTCTATCTATCTCTCTCTCTACCTCTCTCTCCCCTCCTTATTCCCTCTTTTTCCATACAGTTGTCATTTATACATTTCATAGTTTTATCCTTTATATTAAATTTCTCATTTTCATTTGTCATTCTCTTCTTTCACTAATATACTTACATATCTTGAAGAATAGTCATATTATGAAAGGTTCCTGGTTCGATGTATTTCAGTTCGTTGTTATCTATGTTCCTATACAACGGAAGAAGAAGAAGAAGAAGAAGAAGAAGAAGAAGAAGAAGAAAAATTCAAATTTCGTCTTTAAAAAAAACAGAATAAAAGTAAACATTATTGAAAGTCGGTTCATCGATGAACCAACAAAATAATTAAGCCTAAAGATATTGTATTACTATAGTAGTCAGTGGAGCTATAGAGTAAAAAAGGCTACGAATAATTCACAAATTGACATTATTGCTATACCGTATTAGATGTTTTACTATGTCGAAATCTTTTGAAATATATTGTTAAATCGAAGAAGTGTATGTTATATCACAATGTGGTGAACGCCCTCTCGAGACAACAAACATAACGTGGGTATGGCAAGACGCTATAATGCTTTGTACACTACAAAAGGCACTCCACTCCAATCGTACATTTTTTTGGAATATCCATTGATCAGATACGTAGTAATGATTTTTAACATAATACAAAATGTTGAGTAAAGATTCACCCTTATACTCACACTCTAAGTAAGGTCTCTTCCAGTCCATAGAACAGAGATGAGTTGATCGACGTCAGATTATTTCGAGTTATTATCCTTCAAAATAATTTAATAAAAACAGCTCTTTAATCATAACTGCATAAATGGGATGATTGATAAAGCACACAGGAAATAAAGACAAAGAGGGATGAAAGAAGCCCAATATAAAACGCTTTCTTTCAAGTTTCTTCCCATTTCTCGCTTATTTTCCCCCTTTCTCTTTTTTATTTTCTTTCACCATGTAATGTTTCGTTATTCATTAGCACTCGCCCAAATACACCCCTCTTAATTCCTGCTTATATAGCTACACCACTATCAGTTGGCTATCTACTGAAGTCTATTTAGAAAGGATATCGCTATATTATCTTATATAATAATCATAAATTTAACTTTGTGTTCCTGACATTAACGTCTGGTGTAGGCCTTCAGTTTGGGGCTTTATTAATTATTGATTGATTTATCAATTCTTTTAAAGCCCCATCGCACTAGTTTGGCCAGGAGGGATTAGACCTCCCAGCATGGTCACTGACAGGTGGTTATCTCATCATCTAAGCTCTCAATTAACATAGGAAAAAGAGGATCATGGGGACCAATGGTCACCGATTAGGCACAGTGTGCTATATAGGGGGCGCAAGTAGCTATAAATAGTGCAGTGGGCCTTTAATCGAAGAAGAAAAAAAAAGACTTACAATCTCTCAAGAGAACCACCGAGGTCACGGAAGGTACCAGGCCGGAAGTCAGTTATCCCATTGAACTCAAGATCTCTGAAATATAAAAGATGATGATCAAGTTAAATTGGAGTTGTCGTGGTATAGTGGTTCATCCACTTAAAGGTACTATGTCCCATTTGCAGGCCAAAAAAATGAAAAAGTTAAATTCCAACTGCATTTGAAAGATAATACTAATTTAGAACTTCCCTAAAAAAGGTGGGGCTTGAAAATGTCTGCAAGTGGGAAATAACGACTATTAGTCGTCAAATCGACTTTAGGGCTATAGAGCCCAAAGTATAGTCTTGATTTTCAGACAATAATCGAATGGTCATATTACGTTTTATGCTGCGCAAAGATTCAATCAGTTTAATCTTGGCCATCACAGGAAGTGGGTTATTGATGTAGACATTAATGCTCATGTACCCTTTACAACTCTTTTCATGTGTGTTATTACCAAAGAAGAAAAAAAGCCAGTCAGTCACTCAATAGTGTCTGACAGTGAAGTCTAGCAAGTAAACGTGTTTCCTTGCATAATTTGAATATGAGGACACTGCTAACGTTTAAATTTCACAGATAGGACATACATGACATATCCATAATTCCTGCAAAGCTCTACAGAATTTGAGGTTGGCTGCAAAAGGGACATAGTACCTTAATCTTAATCTAAGGGTTGATGGTTCGAATCTCAGCCCGGCACAAACATTCTTTGGCAAGACGTTAATCTACATTTTCCACTCTCCACTCAGGTGCAAATGGGTACCTGACAATCGCTGGGGAAATAGTGATTGCAGGACCCCCGGAAGAACAGCATTGAATCTAATGAGGTTTCCCTGGGTAAAGAACATTATTATTATCACTATTATCGTTATCATTATCGGATTCATTACATTCAGCGAGCACTAAATGACCCGCCCCCCCCCCCCTTTCTTAATAAAGGTTCTCTCTACATAACGCAGTGACTCTTCGCACTTTCCGACAGCGTCATGTCAGGAGTTACCATGCATAATATAAATGCATAGATTGACAGTATCATATAAACGTTTGAAAGTCTTTCTAATATTTATTAAACCAGGTTCTAGCGCCTAGGTAGATACCCACCATCATTTAGGCCTTAAAATGTTGTATTGCCCTTTAGGTGCCAGAACCTGGGTCGGTCGGTCGGTCGGTCGGATATAAAATATTTTTAAAAAGGTAACTTTTTTCTTTCTTTCTCAAAGCAGCGACCGACGCCCAAATCTCGCTTGTTTCTAGCTGGTGCAGTTTATGGTATATACACTTACACGAGGCCCGGGTCTACCTGTTTACGCTAGCAGGATTTCGAAACTAGGGCAGAAGACGAGTGTGAATTTGGGAATAATGTTATGATTTATGCATTTATATCCAGGCGCGGATCCAGGATTTCTTAGGGGGGGGGGCCCAAATTTGAAATTATGCGAGCCAAATATTGGTACGTAACGATGACCAACAGTGACGTAATGCGGACGGGGATCGGTGCAGAGAGGGGCGAGTTTTCCCCCACCCTCCTCCACGAAACGCGGAAGCTTTGACGTTTCATTAAATTATTAGAGAAAGAAGACGATTCGTTGTACCGGTCTCGACTCAAAATCTTCGTCTGAATTTAGTTTTTTTTCCGCTCCCGCGCGAAGCGCGAAAAATTTTACGATTTATTAAATTATTAGAGAAAGAAGACGATTCGTTGTAGAGTTCTCGACTCTTAATCCTTGTCGTAATTCAGCCCCCCCCCCCCGTCCTGCGCGAAGCGCGGAAGCTTTTACGTTTTATTAAATTATTAGCGAAAGAAGACGATTCATTGTAGAGTTCTCGACTCTTAATCCTTGTCTAAATTCAGCCCCCCT
The DNA here is from genome assembly GCF_000002235.5 of Strongylocentrotus purpuratus. Classification (NCBI taxonomy): domain Eukaryota; kingdom Metazoa; phylum Echinodermata; class Echinoidea; order Camarodonta; family Strongylocentrotidae; genus Strongylocentrotus; species Strongylocentrotus purpuratus. The sequence goes on along the minus strand of NW_022145613.1, from coordinate 7,366,047 downwards.
CCCCCTCCTGCGCGAAGCGCGGAAGCTTTGACGCTTCATTAAACTATTAAAGAAAGAAGACGATTCGTTGTACCGTTCTCGACTCTTAATCCGCGTCTGAATTTAGTTTTTCCCCCATCCCGCGCAAAGCGCGGAAAATTTTACGTTTTATTAAATTATTAGAGAAAGAAGACGATTCGTTGTAGAGTTCTCGACTCTTAATCCTCGTCTGAATTCAGGTTCCCCCTCACGAGCGAAGCGCGGAAGCTTTTACGTTTCATTAAATCATTAGAGAAAGAAGACGACCCGTTGTACCGTTCTCGACTCTTAATCCTCGTCTAAATTCAGTCCCCCCCCCCCTCCCCCTCCTGCGCGAGGCGCGGAAGCTTTGAAGTTTCATTAAAACTGTTAAAGAAATAATACGATTCGTTGTAGAGTTCTCGACTCTTAATCCTCATCTGAATTCAGGTCCCCCCCCCCCCCAAGCTTTTAAGTTTTATAAGATTATGAGAGAAAGAAGACGATTCGTTGTAGAGTTCTCGACTCTTAATCCTCGTCTGAATTCAGGTTCCCCCCCCCCCCTCCCGCGCGAAGCGCGGAAGCTTTTACGTTTCATTAAATCATTAGAGAAAGAAGCCGATTCACTGTACCGTTCTCGATTCTTAATCCTTGTCTGAATTCAGTCCCCCCCCCCCCCCCCCTCCCCTCCTGCGCGAAGCTTTGACGTTTCATTAAATTATTAGAGAAAGAAGACGATACGTTGTACCGTTCTCTATACTCTTAATCCTTGTCTGAATTTCAAAGATTGTCTTTGTCTGCTCCTTTTACTTTCTACGTCCTCTTCCGATTTGGGGGACCCCCCCCCCCCCCCCCCTGGCTGGCTACGCGCCTGCGGTCAGATAAACACATTTTGATAACTTGTCCGGCTCCGGAAGCTCAGGGGTTTTAGGCGTTTAATTAAGGTCAGATGATCATTTTTTTTTAATACCTATTATTTTGTGACACTGGCAGGTCACTATTTGGCGTGGGGTCCAGGGGGCGGATCCCCCCAAAAGCGGGGTTTTAGGCATTAAATTACCGTCAGATGAGCATCTAAGGGCCTGCCGTAGCGCCCTAGGTGGAATCCAGGGGGCAGAGCCCCGGAAGCTTAAGGGTTTTAGGCATTTAATCACGGTCAGATGAGCATATTTTGATGACTCATTTTTTAACACTGGCAGTTAACTATTCGTTCTTTCTTGCGCTCATTCTATTTTTTTCTCTTTAATATACTTTTTCAAATAAAGTGGGGGGGGGAGGGAGCTCGAGGCTCCCGATCCCTGCCGTACCTCGGGCCCTGACATGTAGGAATCTCAAGAATCATATTTCGTGCCTGGCTGTAAATTTAGGAATTTGTCATTTTCCAACAAACCATATACAAACGTATAATTTACTAAAAGTGAGGACAAATCTCGGAAATTATGTCATTTCAGCATTATTTGTAATCCACCGTTGTGGAATTATAAATAAACCACGTTTAAATTTGATTTCCCCAAAGCCCCCCCCCCCCCCCATTAGTACGCCAGTATCTCCTCTTTTCCTTTTTTTCTTTCCCTTTCCTTCCTTCTCTCTTATTTTTTTGATTGGAGGGGGGGGGGGTCAACAGCCTGGGAGGAAAGGCCCTTTCGGTCCCCCCGATCTCCTTCTTCCCCCTTTTCTTTTATTCTTCTTCTTCTTCTTCTTTCTTTCCCTTTCTCTCCTCTTTCTCTTTCCCTTCTTTTCCTTTCTTCTCTCTCTTTTTTTTTTTTTTTTTTTTTTTTTTTGCGGGGGGGGGGCCAAGGCCCGCTCGGCCCCCCCCCCCTGGATCCGCGCCTGTTTATATCCCATTTATAAAAACAAACGAAATGAATAACTTTTTATTCATTAAACGCTTGTTTTTCTAAAAACTGTTAAAACAAATTTAAAAAAAAAAAACTCTATTATAAAGCCAACCGTAGATTTTAAGATTTGTGGGTCGGTCGCAAAAGGCAATACAACATCCTTCTTTTTGTTAACGCCGTACAATTATGTATATCGAACGATGTTCCATAAACTAGTAAAGGAAACAAAGTTGTGTCTAGTATGAACGTAAGGTGGTGCTCTTTCAATAATATTTCAGGATACCACAAACTCAACATGGCTGTCTCAATACTTACATAAAGAATAGATTGGTCAGCCCTTCGAAACAGCCTTCCTCAAACCTCGTCAGAAAGTTGAACTCTGCAAAGCTTTATTAATCAAATGAAGAAAATCAGAAACAAAAGACATAAAAGGAAGCACCGTGTATTATATTGCAAAAGTAATCTTTCCGTCATAAGGTGGTTGTAACTTGAAAGTCGGATCCAGGATTCTCTAAAGAGGAATGGGCCGATAGTTCTGATAGATCTCTGACAAGGAAACAAAAAGGGGTAAAAAGTCCCTGAAAAGCAACAGAAATACATAAAGTAAAGGTCCTCCGATTCTTTAAGATCCATTACCATGCGTAAGACGACCTCTCCGAAGTTCAAAGGCCCTTTTATCATGACTCTCATGTTGTTGTTTTTTTCTTCTTCTTCCCCCCCCCCCCCCCCCCCCTCTAAACTACAATGGTTCTCTAAATGCAATGGCGGGGTTCTATAGGCCACTGGATTCAGGCAACGCCCCTGAGCAACAATTATCAACAGTGTCGGTACTTACAGTAGATACAGGTTGTAGAGTCCACGAAACGTCCCCTTCTCTAAATACCTCAACTTGTTATTTCGAATGTACCTGAAATAACATGATAAATGATAAAGTACATTGCAGTTTGCTGTCTTGTTAACAACAATACAAGAATGGGTGAAACTTTTAAGACTGATCTTTTGAAACCTCTCCTGACTTGGCCCTTGCTGAAACAAGTTTACCACATAACTCTGGAAGGAAATAATAAGGAAGATATTAATGTACACGAAGTAATGTACTGTGTTAATCTATTCACGACACGATAAAAACTCAGGATCTTTCAAACAGATTGATTTTGAGCATCTATCCACATGCGAAACATAAAACAGCCCATATTATACCCCAAAAGTCTACCAACAGAAGGCACTACAAATGAATATTGTAACTAAAGTTTGGAAAATGTGAATAGCGACCACGAAACAATAAATGCCACATTGAAAAGGAAGAGTCAATGAATGATTTTCTTCTATTTATGTTTGATATAATTGCAATTTTTTTTTTTTTTTAAATGATCCTTCATATTTCTATTTTAAACAATAACTACTGATAACTTTTAATAGTTCGATATTTTTTTAATTGAGAAAGTTTTACTTACAATTTATAGAGGCGAGCGCACCATCGAAGACACCAGAAGGGAGATGATCGATATCACAGTTAGTCAGGTCACTACCAGAGAGAGGGAGAGAGAAGAAGGAGAGGGAGAGAGAGAACAAAAGGAGAGAGAGGGAGAGAACAAAAGGAGAGTGAGGGAGAGAGAAACAGAGAGAGATAGAGAGAGAGAGAGAGTTGAAAGGAGGGATGAAAAGGATGGAGGGAGGGGATCGAATGGATAGGAGAAAAGGAAGACACATAATAGAGAACAAAGGAAACGAAAAGACAGCAACAGCATTATATAATAGTTATAAAACGAATAAATAATGTAAACAAAATACCAGTTTAAAAGATATGCCAATGATTAAGAAATTTACATTTTAACATATATTACAGCCTATTTGAATTATAAATGGCCAAACAAATCTATCAAGTCAACGATATCATGCAATACAAAATAAGTTATCGTTTTCAAAGACTCTTCAAATTGCCCTGGATCAATGATCATTTCCTTACTTGTACCTTTCTTCCTCTTCCTCTTTCTTCTTCTCTTTCTCTCTCCTTTTCTCTTTATCTTTCTCCGTCTCTTTCTCTTTCTCTCTTTTTCTCTTTATCTTTCTCTTTCTGGTTCTCTTTCTTTTCCCCTATCTCTTTCTCTATCACTTTTTCTTTCCCTCTCCTTTTCTCTCTGTCTTTCTCTCTCTCTCTCTCTCTCACTCTCTTTCTTTTCTCTTTCTCCATCTCTTTCTCTTTGCCCAATAATAATATTCAATGACATACTCACAGGGTATTCAGATTTGTAGCACCGATGAAGCTTCCTGGATCGAGATGCATTAAGGGAATGTCATGGAGGTCTCTACAAGTATTGATAATCAAAATTAAGGGAAAACAAGATAATAATGCAGTAAGTAAATACATTTGCTGTTGGCCTTCGCAATCTTTGATGAACCATATTATCTTTTAATCCTTAACATAATTTATGGGGGATCTCAGGCGCGTACACAGGGGGGGGGGGGGTTAACCCCCCCCCTTTGGTATTTTTTTGTGTGTAAACCCCCCCCCCCTAAACCACCCTAAACCCCCCCCCCCCTTTGGATTTATTTTTTTCATTAAAAAAAAAAAAAAAAAAATATATATATATATATATATTCCCATGGCTGACCTAAAAAAGCTGACCTTACCCCCCCCCCCCCCCTCCAACGGAACAAAATGTCAAATGTTCAAATTTCGAGACCAAAAAAAAAGTGTCCTCTTACCTCCCGACTTTATCGATTTCTTAATAAGGAGGGGGCATCACATCACAGCACCCCTTCCCATATTGTGCCAACCCTAAGCTACCAAGCATAGGTTAAAGTATTGATGGGTTACTGGCACAATACGTGGGCTACGATCTTACTAACGTTGGATGAATTAACAGGATGCCCGTACAAGGGTGTGAGTGGGGGGTGATCATATCGTCTATCTTTTCACGTTTCTTCTAATCTTTCTCTTTCCCATCTTTATTAAAACTCTTTATTTTTCCCTTTTTATGTTGCATGTTTAGGGAAGAGATACATGTATAAAAGAGGACCCTATCGATTTTCCCCGTCCATATCCCTCCATCCCTTTCTTTCTCTTTAAAATTGACCAATTTCTTCTTTTTTTTCGCCGTGCGAGGGAAAGACACGCCCCTCCCCCCCCCCCCCCCCCCCCCCCCCCCCATCCATGCGACTGCGCCTCTTAAACGAGCTATACTCACATGACGACGGTTCTTAGTGTGGTATTCATTGCATACTCCTGGTTCCAAGTCGTTGTCCCATTCGTCCAGTATGGGAGGTAGCCAGGTGCAGCGCAGAAGGCTCGACTTGGCCCGAAGAAATGGGCATAGGGGCCCTCTCCACATATGCATCCATCGGGACACTTTGAATCTAGGGATCAAAGGTAAATTTGATTTTGATTTTGATTTGATTTTTTTTTTTTAATTCGGAAATAAATGAGATAACATTGAGACAAAGAACTAGTTATTTAGCAAATTTCCGTTTCATAATCATTTCTTTATAATCATTAACAAAACGGGAGAGAACTGACGTTTAAAAAAAAAATCAAAATCGAAATTGTCATCACAATAACGTTATTTGATAAACACGTGAACATCGTCAATTCGTCAATATGACAATTTGGTAGCATTATTATAGACGGCTGGTTCCAACTTGAATGGACCATTTAAAAAAAAATTACTACAGTTTCTACTCTGCACGCGTATATTATTCAAAGCAGCGTATACTATAAACATCCGAATTGTATTCATACTATGAAATCATAGGGCCTGTAGGGGAAACAGTCCACTGGTCAAACGAAAATCATAGCACTAACAGAAAGCTATTGGACTATCAAGACGTGCCTATTACCCTACCCCCTCCCCCCCCCCCCCCCATACAAAGTATAACAAGTATTAAAAACGCGAGTTTCATACCTATACAGTTCTCGTCATCCTGATGAGGGCAGTCAAACACTCCATCACAAAGGAATTTAGAATGAATGCATATATCAGTCCCTTCACACTGAGAGGTATCGGGAGGACAATCTGCATTTAAACAAAGGGAAAAGTCGATAAAGGAGACAGACGAAGTTAGAGACAGAGACAGAGAGACAGAGAGAGGGAGAGGGAGAGGGAGAGGGAGGGGGAGAGGGAGAGGGAGAGGGAGAGAGATTATCATATATTATAAAAATGATTGACTGACCTTTATTTGACAAAATATAAGTAAATTTATATTATTGAATGTACAAGTGATGTATACCTTGACATGATAACCCATTTAAGCGCTTACACCCTCTTTCTCGTCTTCCTTCCCTTCCTCCCTCCCTCACTCCCTGCCTCCCTATCTCCCTCCCTCTCACCTTCTCCATCCCCTCTCTCTCTCTCTCTCTCTCTCTCTCTCTCTTCCCCCCTCTCTCTCTCTCTCTCTCTCTCTCCCCCCCTCTCTCTCTCTCTCTACTCTATCTCTCTCTCTCCCACTCCCTCCATCGCTCTCTCCTCTCCGTCGCTCTCTCCTCTTCACCTCTCTCTTCCTCCCTTTCATCCTCACCTCCACAGCCGATTTCATCCGAGTGGTCATGACAGTCTACGATCCTATCACATCGTGCGATGGCGTGGATGTACTGCACCCCCGAAGCACAGGCAAAGGTCTCAACATCGGGTTCGTAACAACCCAGGTCGAAAGTATCTAAAATACGTGGAAATAGCAAGAGATTTTACTTATTTAGGACCTTAACAAATAAAATATCAGCATTTAACGACTTTACCAGTTTCTAAGTGTTTCAAATTTGTTTTAATTGTTTTTATCTTTTTTTTTTACCCTTTCGAAATAAAATCATCGTTGTGTGTGCTTTTTTTAATAAATATATTATTAAAGCAATTATTGTTTTCTCTTAAAAACAGGAATAAAAGATGGAAAATCCACTGTAAAGGGTTCGTAATGTCGTCAGAATATTTTCCTTTAAAAAGAGCAACGCATTGAACAATTTACGTTCAAGAGTCTTTAAGTATTCTAACAATTTGTTATGTTTCAATTTTTGTTTGTTTGTTTTTCTTTACAATTTTGAGGAAAATTTATGTTTATAAAAGGGTACAATTTTCAGATAAATTAGCAAAAGATATATGTAGAAATAAAAGAGAGAAAGATTTACTAGGAAAATGGAAAATATTTTTAAATTTGCTTACTGTTGATTTCACGTGTGCGTAAATCAAAGGAGAAGCCATCGAAATTTTCAAACTCGTCACTGCAAAAGTCCAACATCACATTTCCCTCCGGAGCAATATTGACGTCACATTACCACTGACCAATGGGAAGCGAGTAACATTAGTGCCGTGTGCAGTCTGGTGGGTGTGTTCAAGAGTCAGGTAATCCCATGTTCTTTCTATTTCGAGGGCGTTTACGCGAATGAGGGCCTAGGGTTAAACCATAATGGTTAATCAAAATTGCCTTAGCATGTGTACGGATGAGAGGGTATATTGTTACTGCATTTCTGTTTACTTTTCTACGATGAAATGAACTAAATTTTTAAAGAATATTCTGCTAGTATCTTAAAGATATTTAGATTTACTTTTCAAAGATCATGAGTAATGACCAAGAACATTATGGAGGCATCGATGGAAGTTAATGAGTTTTCCGAGGTACGACAGCGACAACAATGACCACAACAATATAGAGAACTGTTTATCTATAAATGAAAACAATTAAACAAAGATTGTAGGCAATCTTGCCATTTTCCCTTTGAGTGCGTTTACGACAGAAATATAGAAATAGGCATGTTTCTCTAATACGGTAAGCATTGCTTTTTGGAGGGCCAGAAAACAATTATCTTACTCCAAGGTGAAATAGTACTTATTACAGCTGATATTTGGTATTCATTAACGATTAACCTTGGTGAGGGGTGAAGTAAGGAAGAAATATTATATATTATCATGGCGCCTGGTCGTACTAACTATTATTGAACTGAATCCCTCCTATCAATTCGTGAGGTACAGAGAATTTAACAAAATATTTTTTCAATGTTTCTCTTGTTGTTGTTATCATTGTTGAAAATACCAACTAATTAAGTGAAGTACATCGTTTTTGTAATGTCTTTACCTGCACACCTTCGGGGATCTCCATATACCATTGCCGTCGGGTAGCCGGTGGGTAGGGGTCGGGATAGTCTGGTGAGACCAGTGTCGAAAAGTAGTCCTTGAAATCCTCGCACTCACCATGTTCAGCGTGGACTAGTCCTAAAAGCAGTGACGCCAGGGACGAATTTATAGTAAACTTTTGATAAATCAACTCAAGGGAAGTGTTAGTACCTTAAATTTAAAAAAAAATCTAATCACGATTCTTTTCAATTAGAATAGAAAGACTCGTACGAAGGACACTTAATGAGAAAGATTCAAAATGTTCAAATTTTGTATTCTAGTTATTTGATTCTCTGATATATTCAACCCCCCCCCCCCTTTGGTATTTTTATGTGTGTAAACCCCCTTGAAAAATAACTACCCCCCCCCCCCCCCCCTTTGGGTTTTATTTATTTATTTTTTTTATTTATTTTTTAATTATAAAAAAAAAAAAAAAAAAAAATATGCACATGGCTGACCTAAAAAAGGTGACCTTACCCCCCCCCCCCCCGCCCGCCCCAAAGAAAATGTCAAAGTTTCAAATTTCGAGACCCCCCCCCCCAAAAAAAAAAGGGTCTTCTTACCCCCCCCCCCCCCCCCCCCCCCCCCCCCCCCCCCCCCCGCTTATTCAGCTGCTGGCTTAGTCGTTGCGATTTTTTTTTGGACTCCAAAAAAAAAAAAAAAAAAAAAAGTGTCCGCTTACCAAAAATGTTCCGAACCACATGCAGCTCATCTTTTGGTATTATTTTCTGTACCCTCGATCTCTCACTTCTTTTTGTCATTGTCTGCTCTTTGTATTATGACCGTGTTCTTCTATCTTTGTCGTGTATAGTATTGTCTTGTCCCTTTCTCGTCTCTGTTGGCATTCCCCTTCCCCCCCCCCCTATTTTGTAGTTTTTGTTTTGTAGTTACAGATTAGTTAATTTAATGACTCATTATTCCTAAGTTTCATTTGAGGTGTTCACACTTGTACAAGCATTGCTTTTTAGTGGACTCCTCTGTTTCCAACATGTATTTCTTAAATTTGTTTTAAATGCTTATAACTGATTTGTAATGTTTTGTTGGAAACATGAATAAATTTGAAATCTTGAAATCTTGAAATGAACAAACTCGTTCGGAAAAACGAACACGCGTTCGGAAAAACGAACACGCGTTCAGAAATAGGAGTGCCCCCCCCCCTCCAAAAGGTTAAACTGGACAACACATGGTAACATTCATTTAGGCTATATTTTCCTGATTAAAGGTATGAAGTAAAAATTATAGAAAATTGTTTTTAATTTACTTTAAGTGATTTCATCAAAGATGGTTAAAATGTTATAGTATATTTTTTCTTATACAATCTGGTCAGAAAATATTTCATCATTTTCGCGATTAGATATATGTAGATATTCCCATCTAAATATCGTTTTAAATAACATACAACATATTAAGGACCTAGAATCCTAGATAAAAGAAAGAATTGATTAATGAACTTATTGATAAAAAACCAATAACATATCAATGAATAAATAATCAACTAATAAAAAAAATAAAACAAACAAATAAATAACTAAATAACTACATACATAAATATATGGATAGATTAATAAATACCTAGATAGATAGATAAATAAATGAATAAATAAATGAATGAATAAATACAAAGAATGAATAGACCACACAAACAAAAATCAGAATGAATTATTAGATAGATAGATAGATAGAAAGTTAAACAGACAGATAGATATATACATCAATAAATAAATTAATACCCAATTTGGAAGAAATCGCCTACTCAAACATGCCCGCATGCCTTTATATTTTATAATTTCCCACATTTCCGGAAGAGAACATGACATTTTAAACAGACAAAATCCCCGTTTTGATGATCGACAATTGATTTTTGCAACAATTCGCAAGTTTAGGAAATGATTTATAACACTGAAAACATATTTTTTCAGACTTACCCACTGACATTACCATAAAGACAAAACTTGCCAGTCCTCGCAACGACTTTGCCATGTTGTATAGGCATTCCAAACCCGAACTATAATGAATCAGTAATATTGTTACTCTCCTCTCCGTCTTCATGGGGAAAACTAACAAAATGACTCGATTTTCACGATTTTTAACGACTTCCGACCTCCTTCATATCTTTATAAAAAATAATTAGATATATGTTCTGCTCTTGCCGACATAAAAACAACAACACAACGTCCAATCATCTTGCCGCAATTCTATCCAAAAGACGAAATTATTTCATCATTCATACGGCAAAAAGTAATGAAAAACAGGACTTCGGAAACAAACAAAGGCATCATCCCATTTTCTTTAAGACCGCCGAAAGCTCCTGCGACATCCTTAAAAGATAAGTAGCAGAGCTTAATAAACTAAGGTAATAATTATTTTGTAATTTCATGAAAACTCATCTTATATACATAAGAACTCTTGAGGTCGGAAATAAGAAACAACCAACGTATTTGATATTCTTGCATTTTGTTTTATTACTCTATACTATCGATCATTATAGTTGGTGGAGTATCATTCACCCCTAAGCTTATATGAGGTAATTAGTAAAGGGCGGTCTAGCGACTAATCTTTTTTCCATTAGTATTTGTGCCTTCACAGTTCAATTTCTCGTCATTTTATTCGTTTCTTTAAAGGTAAAGACCAGTTTTGGAAACGCCCCCTCTCAAAATATGAAATGGGAGCTCTTATTACCAATAATGTGAAAGAATATGTTTTGACTAATACGTGATGATAAAAATTTTTGCCGGGAAACCGCCTTTTAATATTATTTATATATTTGGTAAATTATTATATCTATACCGACTGGATAGATATAGCGTGGTCCATATACATATTTCTGTGTACAGTGCTTGTAACTTTACCAACTGGGCCGAATTTCTTATCATTTTGATGATTCCAGAACCTTGCAGTACACACCAATACTTACATGCTAGATGATCAACCTTTTCTGATCGATTCCACAACGTTTCTTTCACAATGCAATCGCATGACCAGAACTGGTCTATACCTTTAATATTGACAAACTGACAGCTAATTGTACATGTAGGGCACCACGTAGGACACCATAGAAGGGTCAAGCTTATGCATATTAATAATATCGTTGTAAGATATAAGATAAGATGAAATCCGTGATGAAAAATAAGAACATTACTATGAAAGCCAAAATCCATGTATTAAACATATGCCTCGTCAGTTCTTTTCAAAGGGTGTGAGTGTTGGACAATAATATTAACAAAGAGCTCGATAGAATATATTATATTAGAGGCTACAGAAACCCGGTTCTTGAGAAATATTATGAATATAATTAGCATGGACAGAAAATTATAACAAATGAAGAAGTTTCAGAAAGGCAAGAGTAAAACCATCACTTTTGAAAACAATAAGAAAGAGGCAAATACAATTTATTGGCCACATAATAACAGACAGGATAAGAACAATTATTTAAAAAAAATATCAACAGGGAAGTTTGCTGTATACAGAGGAGCAGGGGAAGGTAACGCCAACGCCCCGATATTTGCAAAGCCTGAATCAGGCTGAAGAGGGGTCCTGGATATTTAACAACGTCACATCCCATCTATACGTCCCCTAGTGATGGCAGGCCCCTCCCCCCCCCCTCTCTCTCTCTCTCCCCCCCCCCCCCTCTCTCTCTCTCTCTCTCCCACTCTCTCTCTCTCTCTCTCTCCCCTCTCCCCCTCTCTCCCTATCTCTCTCTCTCTCTCTCTCTCCCCTTTCTTTCTCTCTCTCTCTAGCTCTCTCTCTAGCTCCCTCTAGCTAACGAAGAAGTGGGCTGATGTTGCCGACAAAGTGCACTCGTGATAATAAAACAACACCGCTTTGATATCTGTACTTATCTTAGAATATAAGAAGGGAATTACGGCTTATCTTTGAAACATCCTTAATGAAGTGTTCTGTACTACGCAGTCGCACTTGTCTCTGTACTGTACTATACCGCTCTTAAATATTCCAATTATCTCTGCATGAATATTGCCCACTTGAATGCATTTCATAAATTGAAAATGTTATAAAACAAAATGGGGTCAGCATTGATAGGTTTGTATGAGTTGTCAGCAGCCTTTGATACCATCGACCATCATATCCTAGTCTCTCGTTTATCAACGAGGATTGGTATCAAAGGCACTGCCCTAAAATGGTTCCAGTGTTATCTCGATGGCTGGTCAACACAAGTAGACATTGCAGGGGAATTGTCTGCGCCTATCATTTCCAAGTTTGGTCTGCCACAAGGTTCTGTAGTAGGTCCTGTTGGTTTTACAATTTACACCCTCCCGGTTAGTGATATTACTCAGCATCATAATGTGTCATACCATGTATATGCGGATGATATACAGTTATATGTTTCATTTGATCCCAAAATACGTGGTGAATTAGATTGTGCATTGTTGTCACTGCAAAACTGCATCTGTGATATAAAGAATTGGATGTCCATTAACAAGTTGAAATTGAACGACAGTAAGACAGAGTTTTTTATTGCTGCTTCACCACACAATTTCAGAAAATTGCCAGACATAACTCTCACCATAGGAAATATTTCCGTAAAACCTACAGACACAATTAAAAACTTGGGCGCATTCTTTGATGTTCATATGAGTATGAATTCACATATTAACAATGTTAGTAGAACGGTCACTTTTCACTTAAGGAACATATCACGAATTCGTAGATATATTGATCAATCAACTTGTCATCATGCTGTAAGGTCTTTAATTCTCTCTAGACTTGATTATTGTAATGGACTTCTTTCCTCTCTTCCAAAGTTACATGTAAACCGTCTCCAGCGCCTACAAAACTGGGCAGCACGTCTTGGCCCGAATTCACAAAGCAAGGTTTGAGCTCAGACCAAGGTTTGACCTCAAACCTCCTTTTGTTTCGCCAAACCTCCTTTTGTTATTTACAAACCTGGTTTGTAAATAACAAAGGGAGGTTTGGCGAAACAAAAGGAGGTTTGAGCTCAAACCTTGGTCTGAGCTCAAACCTTGCTTTGTGAATTCGGGCCCTTGTGTTTGAGGTCGGTAGAAGTCATTCAGCTCAACCATTAATTAATTCCCTTCACTGGCTTCCAATTCAACAGCGAATCATTTTTAAGTTACTCTTATATGTCTATAAATCATTGCACCACCTAGCTCCTAATTACCTGTCTAATTGTTTAACTTTATATACACCAAGCAGAAATCTCAGATCTTCAAATGATAACCTCCGTCTAAATTATCCAATTACACGTGTCCAAGCCGGGGATAGGACTTTCACGGTAGCAGCATCCAAAGGGTGGAATAATCTCCCCATGTCCATCAGACAATCTGCCTCTATCGATATTTTTGAAGAAGGCTCTGAAAACTCATCTCTTTACATGAATTCTCCTCTATGTTTAATTATTTAATTTAATCAATTGAATTTAATATTTTATATGGAATATCTAATTGTAGCCTTTAATTACTACATGTAGTAAAGACCAATAATATTATTTGATGTTAGCGCTCTGAGCCTTAAGGGAATGGCGCCCTAAATGTTCATTGTATTGTATTGTATTGTATGAGTGCGTGTTGCTTTTTCTTCGGGACTAATTCGTTGCCTGAAGTGGAGACCGGTGATCGATTTAAGAGCAGCTCTTACTAAATGAACAGGAAAAAATTCTTAACCGCTTGAATCTGAACTGTTATGGTTTGATAATCATGAATACTATTAATTATTAGTTATACGTTATTTCATTAGTTAGTTAATCTAAATTTTTTAAAAATACATCTGTAGTTGTTGCCTTGTATCACGGGTAACATTGATGATAACAGCAATAATGATGTAATTGATTTTAAAATTTCACAACGAGGGAAGGAGTGCTGCCCCCTCAAATAACTTAATACGCAACCTCGCACCCCCCCCCCCCCCCTCCTCGCTGCCCCCTCACTCAGAGGCAAAGGCCGTCTAGTAGAATACCCCTAGTATTCTAATACTCATTTCTTGCTTTTTGTTTGCTTGCTTTTTTGTTTCACCATACATCCAAAAGGATGTGTACATGTGTTTTATTGATTATTCAAAGGCTTTTGATAAAGTAAAACATTTAGAACTTTTTGAAGAGATGAAAAAGCTTGATATAATTTATATAGGAGAGATCTAAGACTGCTACAAAGCCTATATTGGAATCAGTTTGCATACACCAGGGTAGAAGGAGAGTGTAGTGAATATATTAACATCAGACGGGGAGTCAGACAGGGTTGTGTTATGTCGCCGGACCTGTTCAATATGTATAGTGAAATCATTTTAAGAGAATTGGTAGATGAAAATGGGATACAAGTGGGTGGCCATTCAATCACAAATATTAGATATGCTGATGACACTGTTTTATTTTCTGAATCAGAGAAAGATCTCCAGAGACTCCTGAATGTAGTTGTAAAAGAAAGTGACAGAATGGGACTAGAGATCAACTATACCAAGACCAAGTGCCTGGTGGTCTCTAAGAAGAGCAGTCCAAAATGTAACTTGAAATTGAAAGAACAGATTATTAAACAAGTCTCCTCATTTAACTACCTCGGCAGCATGATCACCGAGGATGCCAGATGTGAGACAGAGATCAAGAGAAGGATAGCTCTCGCTAAATCTGCATTTTCAAAGCTAGGCAAAATTCTGATAAATCGAACAATGAGTATGAGGACCAGAATAAGAGTATCGAATTGCATCTACCCAATACTTATGTATGGTAGTGAAACGTGGACTTTAGCCTCTGATACTAACAAGCGTTTGGAAAGTTGCGAAATGTGATTTTTAAGAAGAATGATGAAAATCCCCTGGACTGACAAAGTTAGTAATGAGGAAGTTCTTACACGAGCTGGAGTGCAAAGGAAAATGATACGTGAGATGTTGATTAGGCAGTTGAAGTTCATGGGTCACATTACACGACGTAAAGAAGGCCTAGAGAATCTTGCTTTGACAGGGAAAATTGTGGGAAGAAGGAGTAGGGGAAGAAGGAGGATACTTTGGATGGACAGTCTGCAGAAATTGTTGGAAGAGAGAGGAGTGAAAGAACTGGGAGTGGTACTAATACAGAAGGCTAGGAACCGAGGGTTGTGGAACAGCATGATCGCCAAAGTCAAACGATATGGCACTTAAAGAGAGAGAGAGAGAGAGAGAGAGAGAGAGATACATCCATTAATTCCTGCTCCTTTCTATCTTGTTCTTAATCAGTATCCTGAACATTTCATAATGACATTTTCTTAAAGAGCGAATTCATACAAAAAAGGGGTTTCCCCTGTGGCAAACCCGGATCAGTTAGCCTTTACACACGGGGGTTTTAAAGCTGGATTCGTTTGCGTGTGCACCAGTCGCATACAGTGCAAGTTATAAGATCCTGGGTTAGCGCCTATTGCGGCTTATCTGGACAGGTGTACGAAGGCGGTGATTTCGGAAGAACTTTGAACATCCTTATAACTCTGTTGACATTTGTTACCATAAATGGTGAAATAATCACGGCGACAACAATAGGGCGTTTTTTCTTAGTCAGGGTTAGCTACAGGAGTACGAAACACAATGACGACACACAAGCACTACTGAAATTGAAAAGAGTCCCCTACTATTGTGAAACTAATTTTGAAGTGCACTGGAGCCTGCGATGAGTAAGTTCTCCCAATCATTTGTGTGCTGTGTATTTTATTGTGATGATGAATATATTGCGTGCGGAATGCATTCGCAGACAACTAAACAGTGGCTGACGAATGTACATTTGCTTTCCAGTGAACGTTGTATTTAGCAAATAAACGGAAGTGGTAGGATTTTATTGTTAGGACAGTTTTATATATGGACTCTGTACATGAACATCCTTGATTAAAGTTGGTTTCAAGAAGAGCAAGAATGGATGCTACGCTAAGTCTAGGAAGTGAGTAGTTTTGAAAGTATTATAATGCTAATAGTTGATCTCTTATTCTATATATATGTAACTCATTGACAACTTGTTGCAAATATGTTTATGTGTAATTGCTGTTTTTTATTTTGTGGGGGAAATGAATGCATTCATTAAAGTTTGATGATTGTTAAAGATGATTACCTTGAGACTGAGCCCTGCATGAGGATGGTGGCCGGCAGCAGGGTACTATAGTTTGATAAGTCCATGAATGCTGGCAGTATTTACCAGGTATACTCCACTCCTAGTGCATGGACCAACATGTATGGTGTACAAGGTTATCCAGAAAAACATGGAAATTCCATTAATTGTAAATGTATTATGGTGAATTTCACAACTACTGTAAGAACAATGACATTTCTTCATTAATACTTCTTGATGTCCTCTCTCTGTATAATTATTACATTTATAATAAAAACATGATACAGCTCTGTGTTTAAAAGGCTGACTGAAATGTAGCTGAATTTTTTGACCAAACTGTGTACTGAAATAAAATCAAATCAAAATAGATTTTTCAAACCTCTTGCTCAATACTGGTATATTTGTGATATGTGCTGTGCAGGAGGTGAGTTGGCTCAGTCGGTAAAGCATCTGCCTGTCGTATCAATGATCTCGGCTTCGTATCTCACCCAGGCGGATGACTGAAGTCTGCGTTGTGTGTTAACGTGCCCCTTCCCTTGTTTCTTAGATGCAGGCTTAAGTGGAAAGCACTCCGTCCCTCAGATAGGACGTTAAATGGAGGCCCCGTGTACAGGAGAGTCACCACCCTTGCACGTTAAGAACTCACTGCACTATTCGTATAAGAGTGGGGGGAACCCCGGTATAGTGGTCCACCTGCACACCCCAATATTAGGTGGGAGTATATACGGCATCTGCAAGAATCTTCAGTATTGAAGGAGACAGATTATCTTGAAGAAGAAGAAAAGAATATGTTATTACATCACATGTCATTCTTTAATTGCATAGATCTGCCGGGCTCACGATCAATTGGGCAAAAAGAATTTCCATTTCGGTTTAATAAAATTTGGAGTGGACTATTAGGCATTTAATATTTATTTATTAACAGGCCCTACATGTACATATTTATTTACATGCATACCATCTGGCAACAGGGGGCTTGAGGGTATACAATATAAATTTACCTGGGCTGATTTAATATTTTATTGTCAATAAAATTGCGAGGTACGTAGAACATATATATTCAGATGTTGATCTTTATAAGGCCTATTTAAAAGGCACAAAGTTCAAGAGCTGGTATATTTAATCATGATAAGTCTACTTCTTGTACTTGCATGTGAAACTGAAACTAACCATTTGTCAAAACTGACCAGGATAAATGCATCCAAATTGTATTTGTGGCATCCCGGAAATAAATTTATTGAGATTCAGTCAGGAAATGCTACACTTTTAGATTTTGGCTGTTAAGAGGCTAAAGGGCTTTAACTCTGTGCAAAGTATATCATGAATAATGCCCTTCTAATACCAAACAGACAATTATGTACTTGAAAGAAACACATTTTAATTGAACAATTCTAGGCCATATATATTTACACATGATGTACGTGTACATTGTAGGCCACACATACTCTGGGTGTTGTTTTATCCTAGAGAATATCCGAATGTGCAATCATAATGGCCAAGCTTTCAAGGTCGCTGGTTCCAATCAATTTTGTGCTAAACAATGGCTTGGTGATCATGACCACACCAGTGCCAAACACTGAATTTGCCTAGCTGCTCCAGGCCGTTGCTTGAATGATTTTGCTGTGAACCTTATGCACAGGCTCTGTTGCTTAGAACCAGTAACCTGGATGATGAGCGAAAATGACTTCAGCCCTTCCGTACTCAATCTACATGTATAGGGTTGGTACTTAGGTTTGTATTTGGTCCAGGTTGGAAAGTTGGTATTTGCTTTGTGAATTTGCTCATAAATTGACCACACAGCTATTTTACAGAAGCATGTATTGTATGTACAATCGTGTACATGTGCACATTTAAGGCTGGTGCTAATAGTAATTACATGTAATTATAATTGTGATCTACATTTTAAGTCAGCCGGAGGAATGTATAGGTCAATAATGATATCTATTTCTTGACATCCTGTTACAAAATGTTTACCGGGTATCCGAAACGGAGATGCTACAAGTGTATATATTTATATGGAAATCTGAACAAAATTATTCAGGTACTGGTAGTCAAAGGGTAGAAAAAGTTGATTAAGCTTTCTGTATTATTCCTTTACAATAAGAAGAATGTAAATTCTCCATTTTGTACTGTATTTTTAAAGGACCTGGCATAAAATAACTAGGTATACACATGGTATTACTGGCACATACGTGTAAATGTATAGCACTAATGGTAATTTTGATGGAGAATTGAAAACTTTAGTAAAATTGAGTGAAATATCTTCTTTAAAACCATGACTCCTAGTAATTATGATTAGACCCCCTTTTGTTATACCGGTAATCTCTATTTTGTACAACATATGATATATATGAGTTTGAATGTATTATATCAATGTAAGTATTAACAAATTTACAATGATTTAAGGCAAATGAGAATTTGCATGCATTGGCCCGATAATGAATTATTAACGATTCTTGAGGATTTCATATGGGCCGTTAAATAGGACTAAGTGGTTTCAGTTCAGCATAGCTTATGATGTGCCATCCTAATTTATAGGACTCAAAGATGTACATGTAAGTTATACCTCTCTCTTTGTACACCATGCTCATACCCATGGAATTTATAACTTGTAACATGTTCTTTGGGAGTTTAACTACATGTTTATGTATACATATTGTTATAGGGATCCGGATGAATGATTTTGTTGATAGGCTTTTGATGTTCCTTTTAATTATTGACCTAAATTCAACAAAGTGTTTTAAATGGAAGAACAGTAGTGACATACCAGATAGCGATTTATAAAATATAAAAAGTGTGTTTATACTGGAAGGATTGTGACGTAATGCCTGGCTACACATTAACTCTTTTGAACAGGGGTTAGGATTTGAATTTTTAGAGTCTGTATTCTTGAGCACTATGTTACAATTTTGAAATTTTTGGGGTCAGACTCCAGAGACCTCAGACTTAGATTTGTTGTACCCATGTGTCTTGGGTGCATTGTTAGTATTATTGTCGAGCCCTGCATAATAATGTACATGACTTTCAGAAGCTACAAAAATGTATGATGTTTATTTTGACTCAGTTCCTCTTTATGTTTATCCAGCCCTCCCGACACCTTGGTATTTACTTCTAATTGTATTCTATAAGTAGAGAGAGCACTATTTCTATTTAAAAAATCATATTAAATTGTCAATACATTAATTTAAAATGTAAAGTACAAAGAGATGTCAATGAAAATTATGATGAAGGAAGTGGTTTTGGAGAATTATTTTGTTTGTTCCTTATTTTCCACATCTGTTGAAGGCAACATAAAACTCTCTGCAGCCATTTACAAACTCTTTATTTTCACTGTTTATTCAGCTATTGTAAGCTTTTCATATTCTTTTAGTGGTATGTGGTTATAAAGCCTCAGTTACTTTGTTATTGTTTATCCAATATTAGTTTTGTTTTTATGCTTCCATTCAGATATTTACAGCTCAAATGTGTGATTTTTTAGGTGGCATTTCATGCTAAACAGTACCATTAAGCCTCAGATAATTGTTTATCTTTAACCAACATTATTTTGTTATGACACTTCTATTTCAGATATTTACTTCCTGTCATTAGATTGAGCCAAACAACAGATGGAACAATAATTTCACCAAACTATGACGTCTGTTTCGGAGGTATAAAGTGCAATCATTAGCAGCATTCTACTTGGAAATTGTAAAGGAAAAGAGATCAAGATGAATGGTAAGTTTAGGGAAATTACGGTATGGATAGTCTTGCAACCGCAGACCTAAATATGACAGTGTTTGTGGTTTGAAAGGCTACACAGGGTCTATTCCATATGACTTCTCGATTCCATGTCCTTGATGGTTCGGACCTTATTTTTAACAAAAACAATTTTTTTGGTCATGAGAGTTTTATCTTGGAAGTTTGATGACCAATACCCGAGGTTTGGTAATTGCCATAAAGTCCAATGCCAGAGATGGGAAGTATGGAATATTAAATTATCTAGGAAAAATGGTGAAATAAAGTGGTAAGTTGATATGCAAATTGACTCCAAATATCATCTTACAACTCTATAAGTATCCTTCCCAAAATAAGACATGTCAAATACATTTTTAATCCGCTTGTAAAAGGTAATTTTTTAAAGTGTCCTTTTTGAGGGAGTTTACTCTTGTGCAATGTAAGCAGAAGGGAAGTCTGTCTATCAGACTAAAAAGTTAGGTCAAGCCACACCCCCTTATACCTTGTCACTGGAGGAGTGTCCAATTCCTGACAACGGGTGTCAGATTTCATCTTTACTTCTCATCCTCCCTGTCTCTCTCTCTCTCTCTCTCTCTCTTTCTCTTTCTCTCTCTCTCTCTCTCTCTCTCTCTCTCTCTCTCTCTCTCTTCCTCTGTCCCTCTGTCAATGTCTCTCACTGTTAGAGTAAGAATTCAGACTCATTTTATTATTTTCCACCATGAACCTTCCTTCTATACCATGGAATGGACCTACATCCATGATTTTACCCAAGCCCACCTCAGCTTGAACTCACATATCCCTGGTTTGACCAAAGTCAGAAAAGTTACACAACACACAAAGTTTTCTTATGAGTGACAAAGTGTTTGTGAGGTGAAACCCTAGAAAAATAAAGTAAAATTGCATCCTTCTCGTGATGAAAGACGCCCTCTCTCCCTGTGGCCAGAATCAAAAGAGTGTTACTCAGGAACTAGAACTATTTTGTAGATACACTGTACACTGCATAAAAGTATTTTATATAGATCTCTCCTACAACAAGTCTGTAGTGTTTTAATACATGCTTAAATATACAGGGATCATGTAAATTATCAGGAAAATTAAAGCACTGGCAAAAGTTGTCATGTTCCTTTGCCAGATTTCAGGCTTTCCTAGGGTACAAAATACATGTAGCTCATTGATGATGATTTTTAAGCCCTCTCATGAATTCTATCAGGCATCCATGTTTTATGTTTTATGTATGCAACTTAGTGTGATCAGAACTTACTTTGGACAGCCAAAAATGCATTTTAGGTGAACTTGTCATTTCCTGTCGTAACACAAAGACTAAAGAGGTCTGAAATGCGAGACTGTAAGAGATGATCCCAGGCTCAGAGTTGATAACCAGATTGAAAACACAGTCACACTCACTCTACATCAGCATCATCTCTCTCCTTCCTTCTCACTGTGAGCTGCACTTATGACTTGACTTTACAAGTAACTGCCATACCAAGGGGGCTATAGACTGGGAGATACCACCAGTGAGGAACCGTCTGCATTGCTGTATGGTTCTCAATGTGGCTTTGATGTCTTGTGATTATAGGTTGAGGAAATTTAAGGATAATTCACAATTTGTTCTTATGTTGTTGGTAAGTATATTGTCCCCTTTCTCCTCCTCATCCTCTTTCTCTTGCTCCAAGTACACTGTACATTGCATCTTTGTCACTATAGGCTAGCCAGTGTTGCAGTAGACCTAGGCCTAATTATTTGAGGTACATATCTCTGAGCTGAGATACTCTAATCAGGGAGGTGAGACTTTAAACTCACATGCCCTGCTCTAATCCTGTTAGTACAGGAATGGTGTAAGCATAGCATAAATCTGCTTTTTGTGTGGTTTTTTGTTGGTATTTTGGTCTACTGGTAGGTTTTATAAGATTTGGGGGGAAATTCAAGTTGTTTTGTCCCTTACTGTACATAAAGTATGCATGAACAACCCTGCACATACATGTATCTGACCACATCAAAGATTTGTTAGTACATGTATATCTGATCATTGTGTTAATATAATAGCCCTTCTAGAGTCAGAACAGACATAATATAAAATGAAATGTTGTCAATCAATTTATGTTCAGAGCTCTACAATACTTGGTAATGCATACGGGACACTATGCAGACTCAGTTAGACTGCAGCTCCGCAAATTCTCACATATTTATGTCAGTGTTATTCATGGCATATCTTCAGTCTTGAATGTGAAGTGCGAGAATATATACCCCAAATTTGCAATCTACTTCTGTGCAGAAAGGTTCACTTGAAACTGCAGGCAATGTTAGATTAAATTATGATAATATACACCATTAAAAAAAGGCAGATTTGGGTTCTAGAATATGGACCATGAAATTCAATTTGTCGATTTTCAAGACTTTTTTCTAGACTCAGCTGCAAAAGCAGTGGTCCAACATACCGTGTGAGTCAAAAAAAAGTTTACACCTAGAAAATTGCCAATTGTTTTAAAAATCATCTATGAACAGTAAATTTTTATACATCTTATGAAAGAGTGTTTTATCCCAAATCATTTGGTATCATTTTTGTGTGGTATGTGTTAACGCTTGGAAGAACAAGAGGCATTGTTTGCGAGAGTGCAAAAATCGACTTGCGCCAAAGTGATGCCTACTGCATTTATTATGTTCGGATTAGCGGAGTGAGAGAATGAATTGAATGTATCAAATGAAATGCATTGCATATGCTTTTTCCACAAGCAAAGTCACCACGCACACACACACATGCGCACAAATTGATTTTTTATATTTGATATGTGTGGCATGATTAATTTTGTTAGGGATGTTATTTGGATCTGCAAAAACCGATTAAACACCCAAATCCCAATTGTTATACGTATTTAAACATCACATAAGCTACTTTGGCGTGAGTCGATTTTTGCACTCTCGCAAACAATGCCGCCTTTTCATCCAAGCGTTAACACATACATGTACCACACAAAAATGATACTAAATGATTTGGGATAAAACACTTTTTCATAAGATATAAAATAATTTACTGTTCATACATGTAAATGATTTTTAAAATAATTAGCAATTTTCTAGGTGTAAACTTTTTTTTGACTCACACTGTACATATTTACATGTAGATGTAAACAACTTGAACAAAAGTACAAAAACTAAGAGGGGAAAACATACAGATTAAGAGAGATAAAACTAAACTAATCAACCTCTGCTGACTGTGACATCAAGCTACTGCACCAGAACTTCCACAAGTCTGAGGTGAACTTTGTACTGCTTTGCAATGGGTTAACCAACATTTCAACAATCATATTTTCTGAAGTGTCAATTCTCTAAATAAACTTGAAAATTAGAATTCTTACAACAGCTTGACATGCAGGTATATTCACACATGACATGCATGAAAGACCAAATACCTTGGAATTCCCTTTCACTCTCTCCAAGGTTCTCGACCAAAGCATTGATAATGGTTTCCTTCATCTGTATAAACTTCACTCTTTTCTCTTTTCTCTTTTTCAATGACAATGCAATCTAAAGACTGAACAGTGATTTATGTTTTTCAGAAGTACATCTACATGTACAAAGGTGGTCCATGTGTGACATTGAGGGCCCTTGAGAGTGATTATATACCAATTGAAATGGTTTTTATAGCCAGTTTTGAATAACAGTTGGTGGTTGTTAAACTGTTGAGCATATTGTAGCGGACACGATTTCGCCACCTTGGCTTGACACGGAATATTTGTCAGGATGCCCCGTGTCGGCCAGGCGCTCTCCGTCCGTTTGGACAAAGTATATGCCCGTAGCTTGATGGCTGGAGTTCTTTCACTGCTCACGTCACAGGGCGTATTAACAATCATGCATCCTTCGACTGCAATCGGTCACCTAAACGTCTCGTTCACAGCATCAATCAATTGAGCATCCTTCGAACAATCAATTTCCCTTGTCAACACTTGTCACAGGTTCTCGTCCCTTGGTTTCACTGCTACAAGAAATCAAACCAATCATGATGTGTAGGTTGAAAGTCTTTATTGCGATCCATTCAACAATCGGGTAAACTCAGTACAAGTACAGTGCAAACTATGTGAGACTTAGCTTAGGGCCTTAGGCCAGGCCAACTATCAGGCCAACTGTCAGGCCAACTGTCAGGCCAACTGTCAGGCCAACTGTCAGGCCAACTTTCAGGCCAACACAGGCCAACTATCAGGTCAACTATCAGGCCAACTATCAGGCCAACTATCAGGCCAACTATCAGGCCAACTATCAGGCCAACTATCAGGCCAACTATCAGGCCAACTATCAGGCCAACTATCAGGCCAACTATCAGGCCAACTTTCAGGCCAACTATCAGGCCAGCCTCGGTGAGGCTGGCCTGTATCGGATACAGTGCAGTGGAAAGCCCTAGATGCACAACCCTGCCCATCTTAAAAATTTCCCTATACATAACCGTATAAAAGAACAATTATGTCCTCGTTAGTAAAACAACACTTCAACACAACATTTCTGCTAATCCCATAAAATCTTCACATATAATCTTCAGTATAACCCCTTATTCCTGATTAGATCACTACTATACAAGTAATATCCCCAAAAGAAACATGATAATTGCACCAACATGATCAAAATATGTAATTTATGCTCATTTTCCTTCAGTTTGGTAATTGCTAAATCAACGATGCACCATATTGCTATAGCGCATGCTCGTACAACAGAAAATGCTTAACCTTCGTCCAATACTAAAACACTGATTTGTTACAATATCATTCACTGTTATTTGATCTAACCTAAATGGTGACTATTCATACAGTTTTCAGAATCAATTTCTACTAATAAAGGGTTAACATGGATAGGTACAGTAGTTTCAAACATGTAGGTCTGTCAGTTTTTAAATTGTTCCCCTTGCCCAAATGCATGTGTTTTCAATGTTTGATGAAAACAAAGTTTAAACAAACAACAATAAAAATGGATTACTAAACATTCCATATTTAGCACTATTAGCAAGCTTTTCATTTTTCATGGTCGAAGAACTTCAATAATGTAAAGGGAAGTAGGAAACCCAAATGTTCTGCTCATAGTTTTAAAAGAGTTAAATAGGTCAGCACGCAAGGCTGAAAAACAGTGGGAGGTCAGTCATGAAATTGATTGTTATGACTAGCGAGAAAGAAAATATGAATTCCACAATCACCATTGAAATGTTAAATCAGTGCCCTCCAGGAGAACTCCATTTATTTATAAGCATTTTCCCATTAGTTTACAGTTTACGCTTGTCCCAAGCATGTTCACACAGATAAGAGCAAGCTCACATTTATAGGAACAGTATGATGCATCAAAATAAAAATATATATTGGGGTGAACTTGAATCTTGAGGTCCATACTGTTACTATTGCAAAGCTTCTTTAATCTATATTATAGTATTTTTTAAATATTTGTTTTGGTCAAAACTTCCATAGCATTTTTTTGCAAAGTATGAAATGAATTCCAGCACTTAATGGGTTAAGAATACTGGTATGTAAAGTTGTTTTTATTTAATCATTTTTAAATTTTCTCTTATTATACCTTTATCAAGAGAGAAGAAGCATTTCCACTACCTTGGTAAATGGTGTGTTAATTAGGGCTATAGGGAATCTCTATCTCTAGGAGTTTTCACCCAAGTGTAAAGTGCTTTTGAAATGGGGATTCTCTCTCTCTCTCTATGGGCGCGTTCATGCTTGATTTTGACGGCCAGAATCAGGCATCTGTTACGCGTTTAGTTTAAAATACGCTTGCGTTCATGCTCACTTTTGTAGAATCGACCGAAAAACGGCGATCACGATCGCCGATCGTAAACTCACAAAAAGATGCGTTTACAATTTGTAAACGCGTTTAAATGGGGTCAACGCACTGACCTCTAGTGGGTCTACGTAGCATGCGCACACAGGTTTGCGAATCCAGCTGAAGGCCACCTAAGGAGAATTGCCTGGAGAAGTAAGCATGAACACTACATCGTGGAACTGCGATCACGATGAGCGTTTACGATGAGCGTTTCAGATCGCTCATTCTGCCTTCAAAATTTAAGCATGAACGCAGCCTATATATATAATAGCTATGTTTCCACTAGCTATGCCAGTGCATTGAGATAAATGTTTTGCTTTTTTTTCGCTAGCAGAGGACATATCTCTCAGGAAGAGGGGAAGGGGGCTTAAAAAAAAGAACTACACTTTGCAATACTTACGGTCCAGCTGGGACAGAAGCGTGTTAGCGTGTAGTGTATTTGTATATTTTTCAGATGTACATTGTAATTGTAACATTTTTTGTGAGGGACAGATCAATAATTTTAAGTTTGGATGTACCGGTATGGCCGCGTCTCAATATTTTTCACAGCTCACTAAACTTAGAATAAGATTTAAAATCTTCATGAGAATAAGATCAGTATACTTGTAGTGTATACTGCATTCTATGAAAATTTAGGCCTGAGTTTAGGATAGTGAGAACACAGCAAAAGTGATGATGTGTAGAGCCTTGTGGGAATTGTCCCATATTGTCTGGGACCTTAAAGACATAAACAAGATTTCATGTTTTTCAACCTGCTACTTCCGCTCACATTCCATGAGTCATGTGAAAGCATTTTGTTGTTATGACTGAATACCTTCAGGCATTAACAGATTTAGCCAATAGAGTACCGAAGCTGTGACGTCATAAAAATCTATTTTTAGAATTTCCTAATTTTTTCTTCATTTTCTGAAAGAGCATCAAAAATAATGTCCAGTTATGTCCAAGAAACTACAGTGTTATTTGCTCTGGCTCGTAATGGTTCGGAGCCAGGGCAGATAACACTGAGTTCCCATAGGAAATATATTTATTCAGATGGTCATATCTCAGCCAATAACTAACACATTCAATTGATTTTTTCGAAATTTGGAAATTTAATATTTTTATGCTCTTTCGGAAAATGAAGAAAAATTTAAGAAATTCTAAAAATAGATTTTTGATGATGCCACAGTCACACTTCACCACGCTATGCGTGATCATGTTCAGTTCGGTGGAAAAACAGAAAATTGGAAAATATCATTCTCCTTGTTTCAAGGAGGGAGGGGGGTATTCTCCATCAACTCCAGGACAAAATAAGTGGACTTTCTTTGTTTTTGTCTTCTAATTCTATTTTGTTGAACTAAAATGTAATCAAATATCTTAGGGGGGGCATTTGCCCTCTACCCCGCCCCTCCCTTCATTTCAAATCCTTTAGCTCCCCCACATCTATTGATATATGTTAATAGTTGTTAATTCTAATGAACCATGATAATAAACAAACTTTATTGAATTCACATACACCCCCTGTATCAGCGTTCAAACCAGTGGAACATATTGGTGGCATTACACCATTCTCCATTTAATTATAGAAAACTGTGTTTGTTTAAGAAGCTTCATATTTACGACACCATAATGATAACAACACATGTTACTGTATAACCACTGTTAAGCAGGGGTATCGTGTATCTGTACATGAGAGAATGGTTTTCTTTGTTTAGGGTATATTTGTTGTTTGAGGTTGTACACTCTGAGTCTTTGCATTCTTTTAATGATTGCATGATTATGTATGGTAAATGTGCCTATTCAGGAAACTACATGAACCAGTTTTGCAAGGCCACCTGACCTACATGTAGAGGTCTATTTAGGCCAATGAAAATGAACAAGAGCCATGCTAGCTGATACATGTTGTAGTTTGGGGGATTTTGAAAATTTGTGAAAATTTATGAAAAGTGTTGGGTCCTATACCTAACAATTTCAGATTGTTCATCTGGAGATATGTCTGCTCTTTACAATTTGTAAATTGTAAAGATTGTATCAATGTGTGCAACTTGAGTTTGTTTTGTTCAAATTTTATAGTGAATGTGCAGACCAAACAATGTGAAGTCTAATAGATGCACATATTTCTTCAGTATTATAATAAAGGACATTTATTTTGTGGTTTAAAAACCAACTTTAATCCATCTTCTGAATGTCTTAGTACTTAAGCTTGAATTAGGCCCCTGTAGCTAACACAGATTTACTGGAGGGTATGAAGCATGAAATTGAAAATGAAATTGATTCATTTACTGGCTGCATATAATTTATTACCCCTGGTCTGGTGTCCGTATATATGCACCCTACCAAGATCAAAACTTATTGAACAAGTTCCCCAGGGTTTCAAAAACCTAAGAATATCCTCTCATGTAATGAACCTGTTCCATAATGCATTTGATGACCTGCTGTGAGTGAAATGTCAGAAACAGTAGCTAGGTTCACATAAAAGTCCATAAACTTTAAGTTTAGCTCGTGGCTTCAAATTCGATAATTGTAGTTAAGGACCATGCACTCTTGGTTTCAAAACGTTAAGTTTACCGTACTTGAAGTTAGTAGCCTAATTAAACCACAAGCAATGTTGTGGTTAATACAATTACTATGAGCATCCAGCTGGAATCCTAACTCCAATTAGCTACCGTATATGTGCTGTGTGGATGCACTTGACTTCAATGTTTCGCAAGCCTGTAATTATGATTGCTTGCCCAGCTCTCAGTTTAAAGTTTTGAACCGTTGTTTGAAAACTTGTGAATCCTGGGCAGCATTTCATGAGATGGTCATATAAGTATACAAGTATACAAGTTCGTCGACAACCCATTGAAATGCATGCACTAGTTTTAGCACGTATTTCTATAGGATTTCTGTAAACTTGTACTTAAGACGGATTAGTGAAACGATGCCCTGGACGTTAGTAGGTTATATGCTACCAAAATCAAGGTTTAACACTGGATGGCCCCATATGAACATGCCTTTAAAGTCCTTCAATGCTTGAAATATGTTTGTAAACATGGAGCAAGGAGGTACATGTAGCATGTAAAGTAGAAAAGAAAACAACCTTCAAAGACTTGATCTAGCTCTTGACTTTCTCTTTGCAGTCATGTACTGTAATAACATTGTAAATACAATTTGATGTTGTATTTATGACTTGTTTGGCTACCTGAGCCTTGTCTTGGAGATGCTGGCATGATCTGCTCTGCTTAAAATATATTTTGTCTGGAAATCTGAAGTGCTAGACAGTCATTCATTAAATTTTGCCTACCTGTACATTTGAACCACCCAGGCACTAACTAAAAGTGCCCTTCACCCCCACCACCACCACCCCACCCCCCCCCCCCCCCCAAAAAAAAAAAAACACCCCCATTAACAGCAAGATGTGTATCTGCTAAAATGGTCATGATATTCAAATCAACAGATTGTGTATCTTCTGAAACTTTAAAAGATACCGGTAATCCTTCCCAAGAAACATGTTTGACATGCAAGTACATATAGGGTTCCTGTTTATTTTTTGATACATTTTTTTTAGTCAGGTGGGTCTCATCACATGACTTGATGGAGTAGAGTATTGATGGCTCAGACATCCAAGGGAAGTGGTGTTAGCCTACTTCTACATGTATGTGAACTTGTTCCTGGTTGTGTGCTAAGCCATGGACCTATGCCTGGCTAAACACTCTTAACAAGTTATCACCACAAACATTTCTGCTCCATTATACTGTATCTAGATTAATTACTGATTAATTACTAAACGGGATCCAAAACCTGAGCATGGATCTGGTAGACAATAGGCTTGTCCTCATCAGCTCCAGATTGCCAAATAGCCTGCTATATATCTGATTTGCGTAATATCCTGAAAATACAAATCGCGTCTTCATCAGCTCGAGACTTGACCTGGAAACTTATAACTCAAGCTCAAAAAATTAGCTCAAGAAAATTTGCTCAGTGTTTGTGCATAGTGCAAGTCTTCTGCCAAATAAAGGGATATTTTACAAACTAGCCCAAGATATCTTGGGATGATTATCTCAACCAAATATCCCTGCTAATTGCAACTTCGATCTGATGAAGACGCAAATTAACTGGATAATTTGTTATCGGGATAGTTCAAATAGCAGGATATTTTTGGCAATCTCAAGCTAATGAAGACAAGCTAATGAAGACAAGCTAATGAAGACAGACCTACATGTACATGTAATACAGGAAATGACATTTAATGAATCTCAAGGTAAAGTCAGGCCACATGCACAAATTACACATGTAGAATCTATGATTTATCAAGAAAATGAAGAATAAAAGTTCAGTCAAGGAGTCTTCCAGACTTCTCAGAAAGACCATTCCACTTGGAATTGGAAACTAGGCCACGGATAGCTTTGTAATTTATGAACCTATTTCGTGCTTCACACTCAATTTGGAGAATACAACTTGAACTTGGAGAATATGTATACAATGATTATAGTTTGTCAATGACCAGTGAAACAATTCAAAAATTCAGCTGTTATTTGAGATAAGTTGGTCAAGTTTTATGAAGAGGTCAAGGCACTGGCCTTGTTCACACTGGTTACTGGGCCTGTTTACACTCTGCTACACTTCTGGGAAATTATAGTATAAAGCTTCGTGTACATTTTCTTTGGGAAATAGATACTCTTGTCACACAAGCTTTTACTGTTGTTCCATTTAATTTCAGTGTTGTGATTCAATTGCGGTATAATTTTGAATTAAAACTTTTGCTAATCTTGACCATTCACAAACTGTGCAAAAGGTTCATTTACACCACTATCAGGGTGGAATCATTAATTATTGTATTCTTCTACTGTAAATGTTTCAATTTTTACTGACAAGATTGTGGTATCAATGAGTATGCATTTGGCATGTCTCAGATGCACTCAATACATGTACACCCACAAGATGTTTTTTTCATTCTAGAAAAAGGCAGAAATATCTTACAAATATAGTTAAATGATAATAACTGAAAAGGGATTCACATTTTATTGTACTAAAAGAATTTATGTTGATGAAAATGATTTTTTTAATACTAAGATTTTAAAAATTTCATAGTGAATTGACCTTACAGTATGAGTATATAAGTTACCTGTCTGGCTATGCGAAGGTCATTAGAGGTCAAGTACTGAGACTACTGACATGCTTGTGCCTCGTAATGAACATGTTAAGATGTCAATTGATTTATCTATGATTGTCTGCAAAGGATAGGCACAATGGGGGAAGTAGACCTAAGATAGTGAGTTGCAAACTGCAAAGTAGTACTTTTTGCCACCATTCGTTCATTTACACAGCTAAAACACCATTTTGAAAAATCATTATCTTTTTGGACTGCCATTTACATTTACACTAGCATCAAAAACAGATCTGTATTATTTCATCAATATTCAACTTCAAACACATTTGTTTTGAAAGTCCTTGCAGAAATGTGTCTTAAATGACATCCTCTTTCACATTATGTACAATTTAAGTGAAATTTTGGGGCTCCCAACACTTTATATGGGCTTTAACACGGTAAAGATCTGTGAAATTTGGGCAGGCGTTAATAACAACAAAAAACATTCCGGAGGTGGTTTTTATTGATTTTGGTTTTTTGTGGTGTTCGCAGGTTATTCCGTTAACCTGTTATTAAAGAATGAACTACATTACTTGTTGCTATTTCAGGTAATAGTCTTGTGCAAATTTTCAGGTTGTCCAGAACCACCTTCTTGGTATGCATAAAATTTGAATATGTTAGTTAAACTGGTCTATTCCTATAATATGGCTCTTTTATGTTGCTACAGTATTTAGTATTTTAGAGTTCTTCATACTGCAGTCTGATTATAATTCTCACTACTTTTTAATTAAAATTAACATGAACTTGTCATGTTGCTATTTATTAAAGAAATATTATAGGGCTAAAGTCTTGAAGGTTTACTGGTTATAAACAACAGAGCCTGCACATGAGGTTCACATGAAATCATTGCAAGCAACAGGCTGGAGCAGGGCAAATTCATTGTTTGGCGCTGGTATAATCACCATGCCATTGTTTAGCACAAACTTATTCGTAACCAGCAACCTTGACAACTTAGCCAGTATGACATCACACTTCTGACGTCTCTACTCTTTTGTCCAAAATCCTTTGCCTAGTTTAGTTCCTATTATTCCTTGTTATTCTAGTTCACCCTGACTATGGTAAGGTTTTCTTGTATATGGAGTTGAATTCTTTCTCCCACACATCTTCTGGTATATCACCTGAGTAGGATTGGAATGATGGGCTGAGCCTTTGACCTTTGACTTGACCTGCTGGGTCATTTGTCATTTCACTCAGGGATTAGGGGAGTGTTGTCATTTGGAAAGGTTGTGAAGACAGAAAATTGTGATGAAAATACTGTCTACTGACTATCTAGCCTACAGAGTAGATGAAACTTATTCTGTATAATGGATGTTTCATTGTTTTAGCTTGGCAGTTCTCATGTTACATCCCTAACTGAGCATGGTAGAACATACATTTGTCCAAATGTCCAAACCTGTTATTCCTACAGTACATGTATATGTACATTTTTTCATTTTGGCACATTTTTATTACTTTGATTGAATTGATCTAATTTTAATTTTATCCCAACTAAATCTATCCTCCGATAGTCGTGGCTACATTTCAATCATTCAGATTATATGTTTCATGAATCATTCAATCTATTTTCATAATGTTTGCAAGGTCAGCCATGTAACCTCAAATATGCTCTGCAAACCTATTTTCCTTTTGGGCATATTTACAAATCCAATTTCAAAATGAACTTTGAACAGTTCTGGCTCTAATTAATCATGTATGATGTGGACAATCTGATGTTTGTAGAAAACATGATTGTCTACATGCATGCACTATTGGACTCATTGCATTTTGTTAGCTGAAGGTTTTTAATCTAACTCATTGGCACAAATCTTTTAAAAGAACTTTGATACGTACATGTAGCACTGGCATTTGCATTCAATTATTGCAAATGTTTATATATCCTCAAATATAAGTGACATGACTTTTTGTGTTTTATTTTGTGACGGGGGAAAGGGGGTGGGGCTTTTTATGAGTTATAATGACAAAGTACACAAGCTTTGCATTGTTCTGTAATACATTTAGATAATTATTGCCATGCAATATACTACCCAAACATAAGGAAGTGAAATAGATATTTTTGACAAGTTTTGTACAGGTTTGTTCCTGCTTTGGTTTCATTTACTTTCATGACCTTTAAAGTTCAGTATGGGTGAGGTACGCACTGTTTTCATGCCTTGTTGCTTAGGTAAATTCCTCACATAACTCATTCAATCGGATTTAATTGCTTTAATTGATATGTGGTTCAAGTCGTGTAATAATACCTCTCTGTATATCTCTTAAAGGGGCAAAAAAATACAAGTGAAAAATGGACATGGTTTAGGGCAAGTAGCCTAAGATAGAAAATCAAATAAAGCCTCAGGAAACAAAGAGGATTTACCATAAAGGAGAATGTTTGTGAATGGATGATGAAACGGAGAATCATTGAATGTGATAGTCTGACTAAAATCAACCATTTAGGATAACAATTTTTTAAAATTAAATCCTTGATGATACAAAAAGAACTAGCAATGCATGTAGCTACATGCCAAACCAAATCTGCTCTAATTATACTGATATTTACTTCAAATTCTTGGTAGGGAAATTTGAATGAAAGTTTTAAAACAAATAGTGGATCCAGATTTGTAGCATATCAATTTATTGAAAGCTAATATCAAGATGTTTATTGCTCATAAATAAACATTTCAAGGACAGCTGCTAGTGTGAAAGCTTTTTGCATGGTAATATGTATATTTTTTCTGGCCAGAATAGATGAATATTACTATTCTAGTCTTCATAACACATTGATGTCCCCCTTTCGAATTTCTATCACTTTGTTCAAATAATAATCATGGAAACCTTTACTATTACAAATAGGTTACATGATCATATCCTCAAACCTTCAATGTTTAAACTTTTTTTCTGGCCAGAATAAATGAATACTATAATTAATATGGACCAAGCAATACTAGTGCTTCTTATTGAAAATGTTAACATTTAAAAGTTAGATATTATCGTTTCTATCAACTTCAAGATAACAAGTGCAAATGGCACAATGAAAGCAGAAAGATGTCACAAGAATTGTGATTTTGTTTTGACTGGATGGCAATATATGGGACCATGTGTCAACATTATCTTTCAATAAAATTAAAAATAATTTAAAACATTTGGTTTTCTTTTCATATTTCTTTCAGGAGCAGGAGTTGTTACTCCTCCACCTAAGACTGCCCCCAAGCCTCGTGCCAAGCCAACCCTGCCAAGACGAGCCACAAGTGATGCTCTCCCTGTCCCAGCAGCTAAACCAACCAAAAGTTCCAAACCACCGCCAGTGGTTGCTCAAAAGCCAAAGCCTGGCCAAGCCCCGGTCGTTTCCCCTAAGCCACCACCTCTGGAATCATCAAGACCTCGATCAGTGAGTGCTGGTGCAACGCCCTCTTCGGGGACAGCCCCTGCGGTGACCAATGGTGGTACTCCACCTCCTGTAGCCTTTAAGCCCAAGCCCAAGCCTCCACTCAAGAGGAAATCTTGGATTGCTTCTCCACAGCAATGCCTGGACCTCAAGGAAAATACAGGAACAACTGAAGCGATATCAGAGGAAAAGAGTACACCTGCTTCTGAGGAGTCTGTCTGTGACCAAACAGAGATTTCCCCACAAGATAAGACTGAGAAAGAGGAACCAAAGTGTGTAATAAGTGAAAGTATAGACCATAATTCATCATCACCTGAAGAAAGCAGAGAAAGCTCGGGTGATGCTGACAGTAATCAAATTAGCCAATCCACTGATGATGTATTAAGAAACTCAGATCCTGCGAATTTAGAAAGTCATGCACCGAATGATGAACTAGGACATCGTGAAACTTTGAAGAGTAACTCTATAGACAATACTGCTGCAACCCCTTCTGATTTGCCCGTTGATACTTCTGTGAGGGGTGAAGACTCTTCAGAAGTTCCATCGCCACAAGACAATGAAAGTATAAATAATGACAGTTCTCCTAAAGAAGATGCTTTAGAGACTTCAATCACCCAAACCTGTGGAACATCAGCAAGTGGAAGTGCTGATGATTCACCTGTTCCTGACACAGATATTGTTCCTGATAGTGATTCACCCGCAGCTGTACAGGACAGTCTTAATAATTTGAGTGCTTCTTCAGACGTCACTGCCAACTCCATACCTACATACCAGCCAGAAAACCAAAGTGTCGCAACAGATCCTACATCATGTGATGATGATGATGATGCCTTTGAGGAAACTGAAGATTCAACAAAGGAGGAATCTGTAGAATTTACAAAGCCTCCCGTTCCTGCCCCGCGTCGATCTCTGTCAAGCGTTACTTCAGATGTTACTTCAGAGGTGTCTTCTTTAGACTCTTATGACTTTCTAAGTAAGTATAATCAGGGGATTCTATTATTATGCAAGATTGTTTATTCCATATCCTGATCTAACGATTGAGGGTTTAATTAGTCAAAGATAAAGGTTCAAGTACATTGCAATAACAAAAATCAATTGTTGGTTTGACAACCAAGAATGGATCTGTTTATAATTGTGACAACAAGAGAATGAATTTTTTATTTCCTTTATCTGAGCAGCAAGAGAGGAAGTATTTCCCAGGAAATACATGTAGGCTCTTGAGGTTCTAGAACGTATAGCTTTAAAGGGGCTAGGTGATAGAGAATTAATGCATTATCCATTGGCACCAATGCTAGTAATTTGTTTTTAGACATTTCTTAGATCATTACTCTTTCTATTGAACCGTAATGTCTGCATGATATCATGTTTATGAAGGATCAACTCTTTCCAGTGCCATTGTAACTCTCCCTGTACAAACAAGAACTATTTATTTTTTTATAATGTTGGTACTTATTGGTTTGATGTTCTCGTCTTTCACAGATAGAAGCAGAGGTGGCAGTTCTTTCAAAAGTCAAAAGTCCCAATCTGTCCGCAGCCAGGGAAGCAGCCGCCTTGGTTCAGACAGTGAGGACGAATGTGGAGTCTTTGAGGTCCAGCCGGAGATTGCAGAAGAAGACGAAGAAGAAGCGGAGGAAACAAGGGTTCATGCAGAGACCTCTGATCCTGATGAAAAGGACAATTTGAAAGGACAGAACTCCAGCATCAGTGATTTTGGAGATCTTCAAGAAAAGGAAGGACACATTGCGGAAAATGATGAAGACATTGTCCTTGTTTCACTGACAGCAGCGGCTCAAGGCAACACTGAGGTTGAGGAAGATACCAAAGCAAAAGAGAATGACCAGGTTGTTCCTCTACAAGAGCATAGCAGTATTCAAGAACCCACTGTTGAACAGTCTAAATCAAGCTCTGCTGTCGTAGAAGGTCAGGGTGATAACCATATAGCCCTTCAAAAAGACACTAGAACTCCAGAAAATACTGATGATCCATCGAACGCTGAGATTGAAGTTGGTGAAACTACTATAGGTGAATATGTTGACTTAGCTGCTGAGGATATACATGTACCTGTATCCAGTTCAGAAGAATTAGAAATTAACCAATCGGGAGTCAGTCAGGAAATTGAGAAAAGCAAAGAAACAAAAGGGCAAGAACAACAAGAACTTCAAGAAAGAGAGGATGCCAAAGAAGAACTTGCGCAGGAATTAACTGAGGAGGGCAGAGGAGCAAGTGAGGAAGAAGAAGAGAGTGAGGAAGAATTTGATGAGATGGGGAAGCGGGTATTTTCGTTATCAAGGAAGAAGAAGCCTGGAGTGCTGAAGTATTCCTCAGGAGAGTTCCATGAGCAGTATGAAGCTTCTGGAAAGGAAAAAGCAGTTTCTGAAAACTCTAAAAGCAAGGACTCTAAGAAGAAACCTAAAAAAGATCCAAAGAAAGGGAAAAAAGAGGTGGCAGAAGAGAATTCTTCTGTAATTGAAAATGTCCATAGTAAATCAGCGGCTGTTCAAGAGGATCAAGGCGCCACTTCAGAGGAGGACAGACCGTCAAAACCTCCAAGAATGCGTCCTGGGGCAACACCAGAAGAACTAGAAGTTGGGAGAGCATCCACCACTTCAGATGTCTCTACCACCCCCTTGGAAGGGGAGGTTGCTGTACGACCTCTCCCAGCTCCAAGAAGCTCTGTTTCCAGGTCTTTTTCTCGACCAAAGATCAGTCTTAGCCATCGGGTGAGGAGTGTCAACGTAGAGAGTGATGAAGATGATGAAAGCTCCCTCACTGGCGACATGGAAGTTGCTAGTGGTGCAGAGGATGATGCATCCAGAGAGGAGCACATCGTCAATGGAGGAGGAGCAGGAGCTGTTGTGACTCGTGTGGATTCAGATGGAGAGGAGGAAGTGTTCATAGGCGGTATGCCATCCAGCTCCATGTGTACACAAACAGCTTTTGTAGATCAGACCTCTATCG
Organism: Strongylocentrotus purpuratus; assembly: GCF_000002235.5. NCBI lineage: Eukaryota > Metazoa > Echinodermata > Echinoidea > Camarodonta > Strongylocentrotidae > Strongylocentrotus > Strongylocentrotus purpuratus. The sequence goes on along the minus strand of NW_022145613.1, from coordinate 7,329,143 downwards.
CTTTATCAGCAGATGAACCAACAGAAATGAGTGCTTTACAGCAAGGGAACAATCCCCAACAGTTCCGCCACTTTGCTACTATCGAGCCAGTAGGGAATGCTGCACTAAGAAGTCCCTCTGTGGAGGTCCCTGCTGGCAATCCAACCCTTATATCAGGACCAGCAGACACCCTCTCTAATCTCAGTGAGAATCAGTCTGTCGCTATTAGTATCACTGAATCAGAACCATTAAGCGACAGTGCAGAGTGCCTTTCGCAACGGTCAGAGCATGCCATCAATAAGCCCTGGTCTGAAGTGGCTGCAGTGACTGTCTCTGTGACAACCATGCCAGAGCCCCTCGTTCCGCAATTCACCCGTGTGGAGGGTGATTCCTCAACGTCGAGCAGTTCTTCATCGCTGGTCCCCTGTCAACCCATCGTCAAAGAGCCCAGAAGTCTTGATTCCAGTCAGGACGATGATGAAGATAATGATGATGATGACGACAATAGGAATATGTATGATAAGATTGACATCTATGATGCGGGCTACAAAAAGAAAGACTGGAAATATCGCGAGACTGATGAGGAGCTTAGGATGAGCGCACAACCTGATCCTGAAAATGGTATGTCACCTTGGTGTGCGTATGTCTTGCATAACTCATCATTGTTAGTCCTACCTTGTAGTTGCATGTTCTAACATCAATATTCCATCCAAATTTTAGCTTCATTAAAATGTGTTAACCATTTGTAGTTAAAGTTTCATATTTCAATGTAACAAAGAATTATTACATAATTAGTGAAAGATATCACTCATTGGAAAATTGTGAAAGCCAATGATCCCTGTGAAGCTGGACCAGGCTAAGGACAAACTCTTGTATACAAAGGGATGTGGGAGAAACTTTTATGTTTTTTAATTGGAAATATTTCCCTCCTGGAAAACTAATAAAGTGTATATTTTTGCAACAATTTCAAACACTTAGATGCTGAAGCAGATGAGGCCAAAGACACGATCAGCCACCTCTCGGAGTCATCATCGCTCGCTACCACAGCCTCCGAGCAGGAGTTCAAATCCAGCTTCGGAGAGCGTCCTCATCGCATCCAGAGAAGGAGGGGCTCTGAGGACTTTGTGCGATTGTCCAGAATAAGTAAGTTCTTGGCTTCTAGTTAGTCCTAGTCAGGCAGTCACACTCACTGCAGTGATTTTCGTGAACCCCTTGACTCCTGAAATCCTCATATTCCCATGTACTAAATAACAGCTAGAACCAACCATCCGAATCCACTTTGCTGCAGTTATTGCCATTATCCAATGAGAATTACAACATTCTGCCGTTCTTCAGACAAGGACATTTTGTTATTACATTGCCAGAACGAAAACGGCAATGGATATCCGTTAAAATTTAATATACTCACAGTTTCCTTGTAGGATGTAACAATAGAGAGCACTGTACCAACAAAAAATTTGCTTTGTAGACCGTGCTTGAAGGAGCAAGAGTTCTCTAAATAAATTGAGATATCCCACTTCCAAATAGATTATATGCTTAAAATACCAGTACTTATTCACTGAGTGTATTTATATATGGAACTCTCTCAGACAACATGGATATATACAGAAGAGTTTTTATTTTTCTAACACATTTAATGATAACATGTTTGCCTCACACCTTCCTAGAACTGTTGCAAAGTATTTTTAGATGCCCACTTGAACCACAATGATTTTTTTCTTTCTCTCTTTTTTCAAATTTTTCCTGTCACCCTGTATTGTTATGTCCCCTTAGGTCGAGAGCGGACGATCACTCTTCGCAGACAAGATGGCACCTATGGCTTGAGGATACAGAAGAGCAAACCAGTGGTTATTACGACCTTAGACCCAGGTTAGATACTTCTTACTGTTCTAGGACACCTACTCCCTGGACATACACCCCCCGGATAACCACTAGTTAACTACCCCCTGGACAACTATCCTAGGGGCTACTTGGCCTAGGATAGTTTTCTGGGGAGTAGTTGTCCCGGAGGGGAGGGGGGGGGGGGGAGGGGGGGGGGGGTAGTCGTCCTAGAGGATGGTTGTCCAAGGGGGTAGTTGTCCTAGGGAGTAGTTGACTGGGGATGGTTATCCGGGGGGTGGATGTCCAGGGGGTAGGTGTCAGGTTACGACTTCTTACAATTAAAAGAGACAGTCCACCCTTAGAACTAGGTTGTTTCAGGACAAGTCCAAGCTATTTTGCTATTTAGTTGGACAATGCTGACAGACTTTATTTTGTCAAAGGTGTAGGGTTAGGGTTAGAGTTTCAATTGTCAACCCTATGATTACCCTTGTGAGTATAGTTCTCCATTTTGTCAAAATATCCATCCTGGTTTTTGATGGGTTCTTTTAAAACATGTACCAAACAACATACCGTATCTAGAATTTCATAATTTCCCAGCTGTAGATACTTATTGGTTCATCCTAAAGCCACCTTGGTGCATAAGATTGGTTTTGAATTGCAGAATTCTTGTTCCTAGACTGCTGGCACTTATAGGTTACATAAATTATAAGATGAAATTTATCTTTCCATGTTTGTTCATCGCTCACAACCAATTTTCTATGCCATTCAGGAGGTGCTGCAGAGAATGCAGGGTTAAAGGTCGGTGATATGGTCATTAAAGTCAACGGTCAAGACGTGAGACAAGTACGCCATTCAGAAGTGGTCAAGATAGCCACAGAAGGTATGTAATGGTCATCTTTATCGCCATCATGTTCTTTGTAAGAAGTGTTATCATGATGCTGATTATAGGACATCCATAGTAACATTCACTGAATTATCCGCCAATAAGATTATGTTACCAAATGATGTCAATGATATCTTGATGTTGTTGTTGTTGCTGTTGCAGCTCCGGAGCCATTGGTGATTGTTGTAGGGACTGTGGTATGCAACAGTCTCAATATCCAAGGTGATCATACCATCATGAGTGGCTTCATGCACAAGATGGCGAACGCTGGTCCGATCAAACAGTGGAGGAAAAGATGGTTTGTTCTAAAACATGACAACTGCCTGTACTTCTACAAGACTGAAAACGTGAGTCTATTTTCAGATTAATTCACCTTTGCTCTCTTTCTAGGATTTATTGACATCAAATATGTGTTTCTTTGACATACTTTACATGCCTGCTTCGAGCCAGAAGAGCCTGGATTAATTCTTTCAGCAGATAGTATAAATACTGTGAAAACTTTGTAATAATGCAGACAATACATATTATGCTTGGATAGAATTTTAATTCAGATTTCAAATCACAGAATGGCTCACTTATGTTCTAATGTTTGAACAGAAGCACGAGGTTAGACTATCATCTACTGAGAGCCAGAAAGATGTTAATTGTAAGTCAAAGCTAAGATTTTCTGCCCTCATCTGACAATAATTATAGCTCTTACCAGTGGTTTCAAAATGAATATACAGTCAGACCTGTCTTTAGTGACCTCCTAAGGGAAACACAAAAAGTGGCCGTCTTTGTAGCCAGGTTCCTTTAGTACATGTTTCAATGAAAAACCATTTTCAAGGGAAACAAAAATGTGGTCTTTGTAGACAGGTGGTCACTAAAGCAGGTTTGACTGTTATTCTTCATCCCTAATCTATATTATTAATAAGTACATTATCTCTCCTTCAATATATTTTCCATGCAGGATAAACTTCCTCAGGGAGCAATAGTCCTGCAGAACTACACAGTAACCAAGGCTAGGGATGCCGGCAAACAATTCTCATTTAAACTCACCAAAGAGGGCGCCAGAACATATGTCTTCTACACGGCCAATGAGGAGGAGATGAGCAGGTAAGAAATCGTTTTCTTCTTTCCTTTGATTTTTGTCAAATGTGTCAGAAAATCAGCTCGATGAAGGGACTATATACCTCAGTGATATGAGCAATGGGCTTTGAACTTGCAGGTCCCTGGTTTATAGCCCAGTTATCCCCACTTTTTTTCTTCATTCTTTATCTTAATCCAGTGACTACTGTATCCTCTAATCCACATACGGGTAGGCTTAATACAGGGATCACCCAGTTCCCATAGGCAGAGGGCCAACTGTGTTGATAAGTTTGTGTTTTGATAAGCTAATATTTGATCCTCTCAGTACCATCTCATTGTTTTATGTGAGCAGTCCTGTTGAGCGTACCTGTTTATATCAAGTTATCATGTTACGTTTACCCAAAGTAAACATTCATAATGGTAGACCTGCTATACCTCTACATATTTTGTCATCTGGCTGGCCAGGCGAGGGAAAACCCCTGAAGCACTTATATATGTATTAGGAATGTCCTATGATGTCGTTGCTGGAGTGGATTAATGGTTAAAAATAATAAGACAATGTAGTTGATTTCAAAGCAAAAAGTTCAATTTATTTTCTGTGGCTCGACAAATTATGTTAATCGTCAGCTGTCAGCTAGTGGGGAATTTACTGAAATACTCTTTTATGTATATTCTGAATGACCTTCTAGCTCTCCAGCAGACAAAATGCTTTAAAATAATCACACCAATTGTTACTTGACTAGAATTGATGGTCCACCTCTGTTTTTAAACTAAATTTATGTCCGTCCATCAGTTGGGTAATGCCATCAACATAGTTTGTAAATGGTATGAAAGAAGCACACTAAGGATTACTTGATTAGATTGAATAGCTCACCTTTTATATGGGACACCACTGACATAATGTATGTCTAAGATATATATGTTTAAAATTTATATAGAAATCAATAAATCAAATCAAATCAAAAGATTATTCTTCAAACCTATATCTCTTTGTCCAGTTGGGGTAAGGCCATCAACGACGCGGCCAACCCGAGCCACAAGACAGACGTCTGGCTGGACATAAGCACCCATAACGTGAGCTTGCCGGCCCTGTCAATCAAAGACCCAGAATGCAATGGGTTCCTCACCAAATGGAACGGCAAGATGAAGAACGCTCGGAGACGGTTCTGTGTTCTCAAGGATGCCTGTCTCTATTATTACAAGGAGATGGATGCCCTGGATGCACAAGGTTTGTTGTTTGTCTCAAAGTAGAAATTATTTAACTGATTTGAGTTAAAACCCCACTGTACTACTTGTAGCTACTTGCTCCATCTATGTAGAAAACAATGCCTAAGCGGTGCCCGTTGGTCCCCCCATGATCCTCTTTTTCTATAATTATGTTAATTGAGAGCTGAGTTGATGAGATAGCCACCTGTCAGTGACCATGCTGGGTGGTCTAATCCCTCCTGGCCAAAATAGTGCAGATGGGCTTTAAGGATATGTTTGTTGTCTGTTTTAGTATGTTGAGTATTTATTAAATGCGCTGATCATGCATGAGATTGCTTTTTATCCAATGAAGAGTAGATTTTAGTGAGGAAGTGAATATTAGTTCAAAAATAAGTATGCTTACCAAATGAAATGGGATGTTAAAGACATCTACTGAAAGGGACACCCAAAATATGTATACAAAAAGTTCCAGTGGTCATCTATATTATTAATACGCAAAATCGCCGCGGGGGTCCAAAACGGGGCAAAACGGTTCCTCAAAAACGCCTTTCCCCGACCCCGCTCGCCTCCGCCGTGGCGCGGGAACGGTGGCACAATTCCATGAGGCCTGTCTCCCGTAACCCGCGTGCCACCTCGACCCCGCGATCGACGTCCATGCCGTTAAACGCGGTTTCGGGGTGCCGGGGAGGACGGGCGGACGAAAGCACGGCGGGCGTCGTGGATTGCGAGGAGGCGACGAACCCGCGAGAGCGAGTTGACAAGGCGTGCACCCGCCCTCTGTCTAATTATCAAAGAGAGACGAAGAGACACACGATAGACGAGAATCCACTCGCGTCAACGTGTGTAGCAAGTCTCATTGTAAAGGCTGCGGCGTATCTTGAGTAAGGCCTCTTGCTATAGGATTCGCTTTGTAGCGTGTAAGAGAAATACACATCAACAGATGACTCACGCGGATGAGGGGGTGTAAGAAATGCACGCTCTCACGGGTTGGGCTTACCCGTGTTATGCGTCTTTCTATAGGATATGCTTTGTAGGCCAGGCGCCCATAGTATACGTGTATTTCACGCTCACCGTCACACATGTACACACACTCGATTCGACCTATTTTCGCGTAAAATCTTTACTCTGAAAATAATTATAAAAATTCTGTGATCTATGCCAACATATTCATAGTCCAAGCTTCTGTTTTATTGGTCTTTTCATGAAAACTACCTCGAAATAACAACAATAATAACGCAAATATATCTGTGATAGTACGCCTAACCAATCTGCGATTTATGCACACACACAGAGCAAACAGGATTTCAAATGCCTTCCAGCCCCCAACTCAGGCGGGTCATCACGGCGCTCAAGCATTACGTCTATGGTTTTACGCTGCGCCGCAGTTACTGCACTACACTGTATAGATTTGATTTCCGTATGTTTGATTTCGTTTAGCGTTGGTTATTTGAAACTTTTGAACTCCGAAAGACTGTAAATATGTTAAATAGACTCTTGATGTTGGATTTCTTTTCTACTGACCTGTTAATGAAAGCATGAGGGATAAACAAAAAAAATAAGGACTGCTCTGTAATTGGATGGTGGTGGAAATTATCACTCCCTCGATTTCGTTCAAATACTGGCCCTTCGGGTGATAGAAGGACCGGTATGAACCCCACCTTGGAAATGATAATTTCATCCTCATGAGCAGTCAATATTTGTATATTTTCACTGAGACCTCTGGGACCTCTCTGAAGTTTTTTGTATCATCCATGCAAAATATCATTTTGTTAATTTAGTTTTAATAATGTATGTTAAGCCAAGTTAAACAATTATTGTTACTCATGTTTTGATTTGGGACAAGTTCTAATTAGAGATGAGTGAAAATATGAAAAATGAGAATGGGAGGATTGAGAACAGTATTCGTAAGAAACTGGACGGGAAATGGATAATGAGAATAAGGATATATATGGGAATGAATGAAAAACAATAATCATAAATAATGAAAGTGAAAACGAAAGTTAAAGCGTAAAATAGTTTGCATCAGTTTGTTTACAAATTACTTATTTAATTTTTTCTTTCAATCTTCAAGTTTTATTATATGTTGCAAATAAAAAAAAACATTTCAAAATGATATATGAAACAGCCAACAAAAGGTTAATATTCTATCGAATTAAATATTAATAACAAGAGTAGAAAAAGAATAAAATGATAAAAAGTAGGCCTATACCAAGAGGGAAAATGAAATTGAAAATAAAAGGGGGAACAAAAACAGAAAAACAAACATGAAAATTTAAAAAATCGATAGCACATCATTAACAACCACCCACCCCCTAGAATCCCGTGGATTTTCCACGGGTCCTCCTAGTAGAATTGAAAGTTGAATTACCCTTGTTAAAATCAAAGTCTGCATTGCCAAGAGAACAGATGGAAAGAATTTGTTTAGCCTGTATTGCAAAAAAGAAATGATGGCAATGAGAGTTACATTGGATAATAACTTTATCCTACAATTATGAAATTCATTTGAACAACTTGCATAGAGAAAATGTAAATGAATGTAAATCATTTTGATCTCTAGGTGTGGTCCATCTCCATGGTTACAGCATCCAGGAGTCGGAGCTGAAGGGTAAGAAGTTTGCCTTCATCCTCAAGCCACCGGATGAGGAGCTGAGAGAGTTCTACTTCTTTGCAGATCACGACACAGATCGTAAAAGGTATTTTGAAGTCACCAAGTTAGTTTAGTTGAATTGGGAGATACTTAAAGATGTGTCTGGCGATCAGTGTATTTCACCTGGATGTCTTGATCTTAGTTATTTACCCTCTTCATCATCGTCATCATCACCCTCATCATCATCATCATCATCATCATCAGCAGCAGCAGCATCATCATCATCATCATCATCATCATCAGCAGCAGCAGCAGCAGCAGCAGCATCATCATCATCATCAGCATCATCATCATCAGCATCATCGTCATCATCACCATCACCATCATCATCATCATCATCATCATCAGCATCATCATCATCATCATCATCATCATAATCATCAGCATCATCATCATCATCATCATAATCATCAGCATTATCATCATCAGCAGCAGCAGCATCATCATCATCATCATCATCATAAACATCATCATCATCATCATCATCATCATCATCATCATCACCATCATCATCATCATCATCATCAGCATCATCATCATCATCATCATCGTCATTACCACCACCATCATCATCATCATCACCATCACCTTCAACATCACCAATTTCATCATATTCATTATCTGTTATCATCATTCCTAAATCCTACATTGTCATTAACATGATGATCATCAACATTTTCATCATCATTAATCCTCCTCCTCATCATCTTCATGTATCGTCATCATAATCATCATCATTTTCACCACAGTCGTGGTAATCAGGTTGTAATCATCACCACTTAATCTTACATTGTCATTAACATGATTATTATCAACATTTTCGACATCATTAATCCTCCTCCTCCTCCTCATCATCATGTATTATAATCATAATTTTCAACATTTTCACCACAGTCATGGTTATCTAGTTGTCATCATCACCACTTAATCTTACATTGTCAACATTATCATCATCAACAACTTCATCATCATCAATCCTCATGATCATGTGAATCAGTAACCAGTTTAGTTTCTAAATACAGATTCCATGAAAAATAAAGAAGGGTAGAAAGGTAGCACTCCCAACAATAATCATTTTGTAGACTCTCCAGCGTTTCATCAATTTATTTGCAACTCAAGACAAAATTATATGTCAAAGAATGCTATGATCGTCCTTATTGTAATTCTTTTTTTCCTTCTCAATTTTCCATGATAGATGGGTAGCTGCCCTTGCATCCTCCATAGGGCGGTGGATCTCTACCAATAACCCTGATGATGGAGAAGATGAAGGAACAGAGATGTATATATGAGACCAGATGCACCAAAGATCCAGCGTCATTGCTATACTCCCAGCTCATTCTGTGAAACCAGAAACTTTCACAAATTTTGTGGGTGGTTGAGATTTTCTAAAGTTTCATTCCACAAAATTATTAGATCACAACACAGAATATTTGCAGTTTGCTAAAGGTTCTTGCCATGAAAATGACCATCATGACAAACAGTTCCTGACAGTTTCATGTTGTGAAGTTTCTGGTTTTTGCAGCACCTTGGAGTTAATATTGACCAACAAGTTTGTAGCAAATGGAATCAATCCATATTTGTGCAGTTTTACACCTAGTTGTAAAGTTTACAATTTTCAGTAATCTTCCAGATGCTACCTTTGTTTCCATGGTGATTAGTTGTGTAAATGATGAAGCCTCTCCAAATATCAAAGTGCAGTAAGATGATGATATGGAGTTGTAATCATTTGGTAACCCTGCAGTTGCTATATAGCTAAATCTCTTTGGTGATTAAGAAAGTACCTTAGAATGATATGAGCAAGGTTAGGTCAAAGTTGATTGGGTTTTCCATAACTGGTAGCCAACTAACTCCTACTATTGTTTCAACAAAAGTCCAAGTCCACTCAACTGTCTGTGGTGAAAAGGTTAAATGTTGATGTGCTACAATGCTCTGGTAAGATTTTGGTACCATTTGAATCCCTCCACCATTTTCTTCCATCCTCTTTATTTGAACTTAAAATCATGTAACATAACGCTTAATCTGGAGCAAAGTCTATTTTCTAAATTGCTGTGTTGATTTTAGGCAGGGCTAGCATTGTATTCAAAAAATGTATTGCAATTCTGTGAAGTTTTTCTCTCGTTTATGTATATACATGTATCTTTAGCAGTGGCCTAGCTACCATGGGGGTATTATAAAGGGTCACTTGCCCACCCTGCAATTGAAAGACAAAAAGAAAGGGGGAACGGGGGAGACCTAAAGAGAAAAATGAAGGAGGAAAGGGGGGCAACAACAGAGGAAAAGAAAGGAGAAAGGGGAGAGAAAAGTGAAGAGGAAAAGAAAAGGAAAGGGGAGAGAAAACCAAAGAAGAAAAGAAAGGAGGGAGTGGGAGAGAACTAGAAAAAGAAGGGGGAAGGGGAACTAAAGAGGAAAAGAAAGGGAGAAGGGAATTTAAAGAGCAGATTATATGAAGCCGTCCACCCCTCCCTTCACTCATTGACTTTTGTGTTCCGTTCACCATTTTCAATTCATTATATCTCTTGTCTTGAAGTTTCCTTTCGTTACCAAATCGTAATTATTGGAATATATGCTGAGTGTAGCTGGTGGCCTCAGCGTATATTCTAACGAGCATGTTGCTGTGAGACAGGCATTTTGTGTACAACTAATCCATTTCAGTACATTTATATCTCTAGTGTATGTCATTATACTCAGTACTTTCACTGGCTAAAAAAACAGTATTGTAGTAGTAAAATAGTAGATGTGAAATGAATATACATACTTGTTTTTATATTTCAAATTTGTATGATTATGTTCAAATGCTGTTGGTTAACCTATGGTGTGGGAAGTGCCTTTAACTTGAAAGGCTTTGAATTTGAGAACATACACAGAATAGCAGAGTGCGTCTTCTTGTTGAGACCAAATCAAGTTATACTCTGATGTAAAGAACTCCACATTCTTGGTGATAACTTGTACTTTTGTGATTATGAGCATTGTAGAAAATGTAAAAGAGGTTTCTGAATGGCTGATTATTATGTTCCAGAATATACCATTTAAATGTATATATGTGACATTGACAGAGGGTGTTTCTTATTTTTCCGCTATTAAAAGTGATTCATAAGGTATTATCTTCTTGGGCTATTTTTCTATCCTGTACTTCCCCGGTGAGATGGTCTATTAAGATTTAGATTTGAACAAAACCCCAAAGTTATTGCCAATTTACTGAAAGGAAAAATTATATGATTCATGTACTGGCGATGGTGATATCTTAAAAACTGTGTCTTAGAACATACTATTCAATATTATATGTGGTACCACTGAACATCAAATTTTAAGCAATCTATTCAATAATGTTGAGCTAGGGTCAATGGTTATCCAGACATAATATAGATGTATATCACAACAATTTTTTTGTTTTGTTGTATATTTTAAGTTTTGGGCTATGTTCGACCATTATAAGAAGGAATGGCCATTAGAAGAAGGTATATTATTGGTATTCTTCAGTTGTTTTGCAGTATTCTTCCAATTTTAAGCAGAAGTACTAATCATTACATGTAAAAAAATTGTGTTTAATTCTAAAGGTTGTTGTACTTGTTGTATTATTACCACTAAACTTCCCCTTCAAATATATTTGTATATTTCTTGTTTGGACAACTCTGCTGTACTGTGATGGGGGAACAACATTTTTGTGACCATTTTTTGTATTCATTCGCAATCAGTACTTCAATTTAGCTTGATTGTATTTCTGCAATTTGAATAATATATTATGTTTTTACGCATATTGTCCTTCATAAAACAGTATCTAACGTTCTACCTAACTTGTTGTACTGTAATATATGTACCTTGTACTTTGCCTTTTAAACATGTAAATTATTGAGCATAATAATGAAAGCTTAATATTCACTTACTAAAATGTGAGCTAATATAATATAATCACTTTTCAGATAATCAATTTTGTATAGAAGTCGCCATTTGTATTAATTCTGTATGTGCCTTACTTAATCATGCGATATATTTACTTGCAGTGTATTTATATGATAACAGTTGGAAATTAGTTATTCTATACACTTGTATTGTAGGAATATATTTTTATATACTTTTCAAAGCATTTTTGTATATTCATAGTGTTAATGATAGATTTTTTTTCCAGTCTATTTCTGCACACTTCTTATTGAGGTATATGGAATTTAGTCTTTCTTTCTAGAATTTATAGATTATTTTGTACTTTATCTGAGCTTATTTGAGCTCAATTTTGCTTTTAATATCAGTTTTATATTGCTTATGATGTGATTTCATAGTTCCATGTGTCATAGTGGATTTTCATATTGGTATTTCTTTTGCATCTTGGCTTCTTCCTGTTTTCATTTTTCATCGACTTCTTTCCATATTTTTCTTCTTCTTCTTATTTTTCTATCCACCGCTATGTATTAATATCTGTTAACTGTTCTCCATTTTCCACCTCCTTTTTTTCTCTTCAGTGATCCTAAATTGGTGCATATATGCTTAAGTTAGTAATCATTAGTATAGCATGTTATGACACAAAAACATTCAAATGCAAAAGAATAAGTACAGATATCCTGCCTGTAAGTTTAGCTAATTTTGAGGTGAAATTCCTCATTCAGTGTTACTGTTTGCCTTTTTTGTTGTTTTTGCTTTATATGCAATGAAAAACAGAAAAACAATTTAATTTCGCTTGCCATGATATTATTATTGACTTGCTCACTCATTCTTAACGTATCTGCAATATCTTTGTAGTAGAGTATACATTTTCATGTACTTTCGACAATTCTGTGTTTAGTCGTATGTAGTAAAAAAAAATAACCTATATAATGGCTTTATATAAAAAGAGAAAGGTGAAAAATAAAGTGAATAATAAATGATTTACTACTACTTTCAGTGCTTTTGTTTCCATTGTTCAGTAGTTTCAAGTTAACGTTTCACTTTTATAACCTTTGACAATTGAATTATTTTTGTTGAAGGACACTAAGTATAATTACAATTAGGCTATAATTACAATTAGACGATAATTGATTAATCTGCTTAAAATTAACAGTTTGCCATACATCAATCATCAGAATACACCAAAATTTTAGTCAGTATCAAAATATTTGAAACAATAATTGGGATTGAGTTGGGATCTCTGAAAAAAAAGAAAAATAGCAATGCATATAAATCAAAGTTATATTCTATCTTATACAGTAGGCTTACTTTTGTACCATGTGAGAGGGGAGAGTTGGGAAGTCTTGAAAAGGACCGTCACTGTTAAGCTTTCTTGTGTAGTCCTAAAAAGGACTGTGGTAGTTCTTTTTAGAACTACAAGCTCAGAAAGATTACACCAGATCTTTTAGGACTACCACAGTCTTTTTTTAGAAGAAAGTTTTTTCTTTGAGTTTTTAAGTGATTTTTTTAAAAGATAAATGTCTGTGCACTGCCATGAAATTATTAGATATGTGCACTGAGATAAAGAACTAGTTCTTGTACCATCCCTTCCTCTTTCTCTCTCTCTCTCTCTACAGAAGAAAGATTACCACACAGCGACGGTCCTTTTCAGGACTTCCCAACTCTCCCCTCTCACATGGTGCAACCACAAGCCTACTGTATATCTACTTCACCATACTTATGCAGCATATTCTATCTTGTTTTAATCTTTTTTTTTGACAGGGTAATATTTTTAAATGCGACCTTGATGCTAGAAATAAATATAAGGGACATCTATGTAACTGTTATTTCTATTTTTAAAGCTTAATGTAAAGTGCGTGGTTAAGCTCCACAAGATCGAAAGGTGAATTGCTGTTTGGTCTAAACCAGTTTGTCTACTACCCATTTAGTCTAATATGGTCCACACCCAGCCCGTCTACTATCCACATGGTCTCTTAATCATTTAATCATTATTGTAATAATAATCATCGAATGATTATAAGACCTTATTATATAGATGGTAGACGTAATGAGCATTGGACAAACTGGGAATTAGACCGACTGACATTTAAACCAAATGCCAAATGAGTGATAGACCAAATAGGTAGTAGACTGGAGATTAGACAAACTGGGAATTAGACCAAATGACTATTAGCCTAAAAGGTCTTTAGACCAAATGATAAGAAGACAAAATAATTATTGGACCATGTGGATAGTAGACTTACTATGTGTAGACCATATGGGAATAGACCAATAGGGTAGTAGACGACAGGCGCGGATCCAGGATTTCTTAGGGGAGGGGGCCCAACTTTTTTTTTTTTTGCTCCCGAAAATTTGAAAATCGCGCCGGCCGAAAAGTCGCTCAGTTGGGGGGGGGGGGGGGGGGGGGGGGGGGTAGTGAGCACATTTTTTTTTTTTTTGCTCCCGAAAATTTGAAAAACGCGCCGGCCAAAAATTCGCTCAGTGGGGGGGGGGGGGGGGGGGGGGGTAGTGAGCACATTTTTTTTTTTTTGATCCTCAAAAAAATTTCAATTTGCACCCCCCCCCCTTGAGCGCCAGGGGGGGGGGGGGCCCAACCTCCAAAAAAGGTAAAAATCACGTGATTTTACATGATTTTTTTCTCAAGGGGGGGGGGGGGCCCGGGCCCCCCCCCCCCCCCCCCCCCCCCCCCCCCCCCCCCCCCCCCCCCCCCCCCCCCCCCCCCCCCTGGATCCGCCACTGGTAGACGAACTACATTGTAGTGGTAGACCATACGGCTATGAACCGATCGGAACATGTTGATGCAGTCGTGCAGGAATTATTGCATCTAAAAGGGTATAATGATTTAACCGACAGAGGGCGTAAATCGCGAATGGTTGTGTGAGATAAGACAGCTCGTGCCGGGCATTTTGAAATCGGAAAATATCGAGCTCCATTTTACTTTCTTTCAAACGAGTTGGATCACTAGAAACGACGCACCAATGTTATTCATTAATCTTTTTGGTGAAGTAGCCCAAACATCTACAAAAACAAATTCACTCCACTAGGAGGAGAGGAGGAGTAGTAGTAGTAGTAGTAGTAGTAGTAGTAGTAGTAGTAGTAGTAGTTAGTAGGCCCTATGAGAAGTTTAGGAGTAGTTGTAGGAGTAGGGGAGGAGGAGAAGGAGGAGGAGGAGGAGGAGAGAGAGAGAGAGAGAGAGAGAGAGAGAGAGAGAGAGATGTAGTAGGAATAGTAGTAGTAGTAGTAGTAGAAGTAGTCGATGTTATTAAGAGAAATTCAACAAATTCACTGCACTAGGAGTAGTAGTAGTAGTAGTAGTGGTAGTGGTAGTGGAAGAGGATGGCTGAGGAATGAGAAGGAGAGAAAACACAAGTGGCGGAAGTTGGATTCAGTTAATATTTAGAATTTAGATAATATAATGAGCAACGCTCATGAGATCGGAATTTATTTCGGAAAAATCAAGATCAGTTCAATCCAGCGATGTCAATAATGTTTTATTCATCCTTTAAGTGGTTTCACTCTGTGACCTTTTGGTCACCCGTCACACAAAAAGCTTGAACCACTTGTCTAACGTGACGTAAATCTACTTCAAAATATTTGTATTGAGTGTTTATTTTTGCTATTAGTAACATCAATCATCCTCTTTTCTTTCAATATTGTGATATAGCAACCAGAATAACAAAGTCTCAGGTGAACTATAAAAACATTAAAATAATGATCATGTCTTCCAACGATATGTGTATGAAATACATTACACGTTTAAGTCATTTGTAATCCACCCAAACAGGCACTAACAAAATCCTTACAAATGTCCTTACAAAACAAAATTTAAATTGCGTGATATTGTTCTATAATTTATTCTAAATGAAATGTGTTTTTTCTGAAACTTTTGCACTTTATGTGTTTGACAAGATGATCAGTAGGAAAGATCGAAGTTTTACATGGTCAGAATCAGTGGCGTACGCAGGATTTTTTCAAGGGGGGGGGGGGGGAGGGGGGGAGGGGTAAGAGAACATATTGTTTTTTTTTGTTTTTTTGTCCCGATATTTAAAAAATTGACCGATTTACATTTTGTTCCATTGAGGGGGGGGGGGGGGGGTAAGGTCACCTTTTTTTGGTCATCTATTAGCATTTTTTTTAAAAAATTATTTTTTTAATTCAAAAACCAAACCACACACATAAAAAAGTGAAGGGGGGGGGGTTTAACCCCAAAACCCTCCCCCCCCCCCCCCCCGCTGCGTACGCGCCTGGCCAGAATGCTGGAAACTACCAGAGGACACTGCGCATGGTTGTGAAGGGGCGCTGACAACAGCGATTCATTTCGTACAGCTTTAATCAAAAACTAATTCGCGTATTTTTGAAGTACCCCTTTCAAGTAAAACCTTCCCCCGCCCGCTATATGATAGAGCCCCTAGGAGACGACGCTCGCGGGGGGCAGGGGGAGTGCCCGCCCCCCCCCCACTGTTTCAAGTACCACAAACGTGCCCCTTTTTTACATAGGAAAAGTGCCCCTTTTACTTTGTAAGAAGTGCCCCTTTTTACAAAGAAAAAGTGCCTCTATTACTTTGACAAGTGCCCCTATTATTTTTTTAATTGCCCCTTCCTCCTTTCCACCTCTGAAAATTGCCCCCTTTTTTGTTTTTACATGTACCCCTTTTCCTTTGACAAGTTCCCATTTTCCTTTGCGATAAGTGTCCATTTTTCATTCTCATAAGTGCCTTTTTAATCTCTAGTAAGTTCCCCTTTTCAGGTACGAGAAGCGCCCCCTTTTACTTTTGATAAGCGCTCCTTCACCTCTGATAATTGCCCTATTCGAATCCGAGAGGTTCCCCTTTTGCTTTGTAAAAAGTGCCCCTTCCCCTTTTAATAACTACCCCTTTTAAACTCGGATAAGCGCACCTTATATTTTTACATGTGCCCCCTTTCCTTTTTGATAAGTGCCCCTTTTCCTTATGATAAGTGCCCCCATTAAAAAAGAACCCCTTTCCCTTCTCATAAATGCTCCTTTTCATCTATGAAAATAGTTCTATTTGAATTTGTTATGCATCTGTATGCCATATAAAAAAAAATCATTTACATATTAATTGTTTAACAATCCCTACAGAGATTTGTTTTAACAGAGATCAGAAGGGAATGTTTCAGTTGCCACAACACAAAATGTCCCTTTGCCCACCAAGGTTCATGAGGATACACAGGGCAGCAGGGGCGCCCCAATCAAATAAGTGGGTTGCATCTCATTCGCGTCAGCATTAGTGCTTACAAGCGGGCCAAATGTCTGATTTCTTGGACAATTTACCGCTCGGTCGCAAAATATATTTGGGTACACTTAGGCATAAAAATGTATTCATTTTTGAATCAAATGAATAGAAATTGCTTGATGAACATGTAATATGTATCTTGTCTTTTATTTAATGAAGCCTAATACTCGTAAAATAGATACTCGTAAAATATAGATATATCAAAACAAATTTCTTTCTAAGTGTAACAACACTAATCAACCCATAAGAGATAAAAATACTATAATTTATTATACAAGACAACAGTTGACATCTGCCAGTCTTTTCTTGTTTGCTCGCTGGCAAATATTATAGTTTATGATCTGCCACTCGTGTCCAAGTAAAACGATCATTTTCAATGGCTTAAAGGTACTTTGTCCCTTTTGCAGCCAACCTCAAATGCTGTAGAAATTGCAGGAATTATGAAGTTGAATTATGTTATGTTATTTTACCGTTACTTCTTAAATCTATTTATATGTAACACCAGTGGATGTGGAGAACCTCATGACAGAATGGAAATTCTTTTAGGTAATCCTCCTCAGGCGTCCGCTGGTGGCTTTTTCACTGTCTTGTAACTCTTAATGTTATATGCTCTGTGTTGTCATTTCTATTTTGTTTATACATGTACCTGGAAATCAAATCAAATCAAATCAAATAAAAAAAAAATCAAAATATGTCACGTATGTCCTATCTGCGAAATTTAAACGTTAGCAGTGTCCTCATATTCAAATTATGCAAGAAAACCCGTTTACTTGCTAGACTTCACTGTCAGACACTATTGAGTGACTGACTGGCTTTTTTCTTCTTTGGTAATAACATACATGAAAAGAGTTGTAAAGGGTACATGAGCATTTGTCTACATCAATAACCCACTTCTTGTGATGGCCAAGATTAAACTGATTGAATCTTTGCGCAGCATAAAACGTATGACCATTCGGTACAATTGTCTGAAAATCAAGACTATTAATTTTAGGCTCTATAGCCCTAAAGTCGATTTGACAACTAATAGTCGTTATTTTCCCACTTGAAGACATTTTCAAGCCCCACCTTCTTTAGGGAGTACCTAGTACCTTTAAAGAAATCAGTTAAAAGAATATTAGGTTTTAAAACCTCTTCCACTGTCTCTTACACTTGTGTTAGTTGTTGCCTCTTATTATGGCAATGCCTTCCTTTTGAAAAAATGACTTTTGTGGTCCCTGGACGATATAATAAGTATACAAAGAAATTGACGATTTGTTTGTATAAGACAGATAAAAGATGGAAGAACAAAATATTGCTCGTCTCGCGTGCATCTTGCCCTTATTGAAAATAACATGATTACAGAAGAAATAGACGAAGAGACACAGAGGTAGATAAAGTGTAAAGAAATTGGAGAGAATTTCTTCATAGGAATAGGGAGTGGGATCGAGAGAAATAGAGGGGAATAAGAAGAGAGAGAGGGATGGAAAGTGCACGAAAGAAGAAAGAAAGGAAAAGTGATTCAATATTATGATCAATATGTTGACCATTTAATAATCGGATCAAAGTAAACGTTAGTTTAATGTTGGATATATTACCTACACTGTGCAAACGATCATGTATACATTATATAGAAACAAGCATTGAAATATGTAGTATACGTATATATCGTAAGTATGAGTATATCTTGGCTTTCCGTCTCTCTCTCTCTCTCTCTCTCTCTCTCTCCCAGTCTTATATGTTTTCTTCTATTTACGGATGTGTTTATTCACGTCCTCTCTCCTGTACTGTTCTTCTCCGTCTTCCTTTGGTTTCTTGATGCACAACAATAACATTTTCAAAGGTAAATAACATCATTACTTGACAGAGCCTAAGGGCCAGAAATCGAAAACAATTTGGTCGTGTACGGATCATCAGTATTTTTTGTATTTTTGTTTATTTTCTCGACCTCCGAGGAAAATCTATAATTTCCTCGTATAAGACGAACAAAATTCGACTGAATACGCTAGGTATGAGACAATTTCTATCTTTGTTACAAGTATGTAGTTTCATATGCTCTTTAGGCAAACGTTTATACAATTTCGTTTACTCTTTAAATGCTGACATTTTAAACGAGCAGAACTAATTACAATTGAAAACATTGATAGGTTAACTGCTTATAGATATCGTTATTCCATTATAGTTTTAAAATAATTCGGCACTTGATTAAAAGAAAGAATTGTTGCGGATATTTCGCTCCTACAAAACAAACTTAGCAGGATCTGCTTACAGTAATATTTACATTGCCGATAAGATATGAAAGGAGATACGAAAATTAGGGTAGGCCTTATACAGCTTTTCCCTGTATTATCATTGATAAGCAATGCAAATAAACAAACACATTTCATTCTGTCAAGATTACATCCCCTCATTATCTAGGAAGCTATTACCCCTGCTAGTAGAATGTACGCGTCCAAACTTAATTGGCAACACGCGAACACGTGATGAATTATTGATGAACATGAACACCGAATTTATGAATATTTCAGTGAGAAGTGGAATCTAAATGCGAGCTCGCTCTCTGTGTGCGTCGGCGTACAAAATGCGTGGGACGTATACTACTACACTGCACGCTGTGTGCGTAACTATATAGTATACGTCTGCCGAATGTCTTTTTTTCGTCTACTGAAGATGAGTAGTGAAGGGCGAGAGGGCCCTGTTACGTTGTGCCAGATGTATCGGCTGAAAATGGCAATAAATCAAGTATGGAACGGATAAAGCACTGACGAGGATTCAAGTGATAATAGGGGAGACTTACATAGCCATTTTGGCTGACAGGGACAGCGAATTTTGCGGCAAAAATGGCTTCTCCGCAATCGATGAGCAAGCCCGCTGCCGCCCTTACACCGGGACCTTCCCCGCCCGGCCCATCATTGCCTGCCGCTAAACCAACTCCGGAGTTACCCGATCTGGATTTAAGTCATCTAACAGAGGAGGAACGGCAACAAATATTGGCTGTTTTGGACAGACAGAAGAACGAGGAAGAGAAAGAAGCCAAACTGATTCGGTAAGTCGTGACATAGATATAATGTGCCGTCCATCTCTAATTTATTACGACCACTTGTTCAAGTTGAATCCGCATCATATTGTGAAGGAGCCTGCATCCTTCTCCGCGCGCGTTCGAAATGGTGGCGAAATATTTTCGGGAGAATATCGTATCAAACATCGGAGCGCATGTTATGAAGCTCATTTATATATTAGATTGATCATTTGTCAGTTTAAGAATGTTATTTATGGGCAGAAAGGAGAATTAATTGAGACATTTTACATCCTTGTTTCTCCGGTTGTTAACGGGCGCGCCGTCGATAGCTGGTTGGTGTCTATAATCCACCACTTGCTGTGCGGCGATCGCGTGCATACAATGTATAACACATTGCACACGAATAATGCATGGGAGGCAAATATGACTGCAATGCGTTTTGCGTGTATAGCGGGGGTAATGCTAATATAGATCATCGTATCTTTCCCCGATCAATATCTAGTTATTGTACAACCGCTAAGCTGGCAATGTGTACAATAACAATTTTATGTCAGCAGGACTAAGATTCAGCAATGCATTGTAAACTGCTTGCTTTCTGGTCCCCCTATAATGTAGGCCCAACTGTGCTGACATATACAAAACTTCAGACATGTAATGATTAATCACTATGTGTTTCTTGATTGACACAAAGAAAAGCAGGGGCAGATAGTTCTATAATACTCTTTTTTCTTCAGTCATTTTGCACAGGTGTGAGAGTTGACTATCAGATTATGCTTTCTGTTATTATATAAATCACATATGCATCATGAGTTCTTGACAGTTATTAAGTTGAATACTCAAAAAGAATTATGATTTCCATGAGTACCATTGATCACTCAGTGGTTTCTTTTATCAAACCAATTAATTTGTTAACCATTAAAATTAGTATTATTACTATCTAATTAGATGTATATCAATTTCAGCATATTAGATATTTATTTTCTAAAATGAATTATATGCTACTTCTACCTCTACCATGTAAAATGAATGACGATAATTTGGTTTAAGCATATGGCGTACATGTCTCAGGCATGTTTAATAAGTTAAATAATTTTTTTTGAATACCTAACGACTATTCCAGTCCCTTTCATTTGTGATATTATTTCTATCGCTGCCACCGCTACTACCACTACTACTTCTACTACTACTTCTACTAATAACAATAATTCTCCTTCCATTGCTACTAATACTACTACTACTGCTGCTACTGCTGCTGCTGCCACTACAAATAATAATAATCATATAAATATTATAACAAAAACAACAACAACGACTACTACTATGACTACTACCACTATACTACTTCTATACTCTTCCTCCCCCTACTACCACTGCTACTACTACTAATATTCATATTACAACAAGAACAAGAACAACTTTTACTACTACTACTACTACTACTACTACTACTACTCCTACTACTACTTCAACAACAGCTACTACTACTTCTACTACTACTTCTACTACTTCTACTACTTCTATTACTTCTATTACTACTCCTCCTCCTCCTCCTCTTCCAGCTAATCCTGCTACTTTTCTTCCCACTACTACTCGACTATTTCTACTACTACTACTACTACTACTACTACTACTACTACTTATACTACTACTACTACTACTACTACTACTACTTCTACTTCTACTTCTACTTATCTATTATCTTTGCTACAAACAGCAAATGTTAGGATCATGATATACAAATTTTCAATACTACATAGACAAAAACCCTAGTTAGTCCTGCTAGGGCCATAATACTGCATGGTATATAGAGTCATTATACTACTTCTACCGCTAATATTGTCATTATTTCTCTTGCTTCACTCAATGGGTGACCGTGTGTTAATTAGTGAGCCTTTATTTAAGGAGACTGTGGCTGGATGACACACATGTTTTTGTTAAAGGCAGTATTCGCTAAGGACAATGATGTAACAAAAATCAATCAATCAATGAAGGGTCGTGGGGGTCTCCAGGACTGTATATAACTAAGCTTTACAAAGACTCAATATGATGTCAGTCGAATGCATATATTCCTATGTCAAATGTGATATATACAGTCCTGTACCTAGTCATGCTGGTGGAGTGATGAAAAGAGGAGAGAGAGAGAGAGAAAGAGAGAGAGACAGAGAGACAGAGACAGAGAGACAGAGTGAGGTAGAAATAGAGAGAGAGAGAGAGAGAGAGGTAGGTAGAGAGAGAGAGAGAGAGATAGACATAAAAGATGAAAGATTATTAGAAGTAACCTTTTTATTTAGTTGTTATCATAACATAAACATATAAACATAACATAAACAAATCATAAGAGTAATTAGTTTGATGGTGGCCCCATTTGTCTACTTTCCTATATGTTGAGAGTAGTGCTGAACACATAAGATGACAACTTGTGAGGAACGGGAGAGAGAAAGAGAGAGAGTGGACATAAGTGCAGTGTACCATAACAGACCAAAAATGTAGGAGGAGGCAAAGACAAAACGGAGGCTCAAACTCTTTCTTTGTTGTGGTTATTGAAAGTGGTAAACCCAATCAATAAAGCCATCCCAAATTTAAAGGTCATTTAAAGGCAGATTCTTCTTGATTGATTAATACCAAAATGTTGGACCTGAGCTTCTTGAAGGGTCAGGAAGCATTGTCTGAAACATGTTTTATGCAGGGTTTTTTTCTTCATGAATTAATGTGATAATTTAAAAAATGAGAGAATTCTTAGTTTTGTCTCCCTCTCATGTTTATGAGTGTACAAATCAATATGGATCAATGACTTCATGTCAATTTGTCCATTCTTTGTCATATTTGGTAGGGAATTGGTTCTGAACACTTTATTAAGGTTATTTAAAGGCAGATTCTTTTTGATTGATTAATACCAGGAGGTGGGACATGAGCTTCTTGAAGGGGCGGCTATACCATTATACAAAACATGTTTTAGTAGATTTTTGAATGAATTGATGTAATAATTAAAAAGTTTGAGATTTAACACTGAGTTCTTCTCCCATAGAGCAAAGTTTGCCTTTGAAACTCTCACAAAGCCTCTCTAAAAAATCAATGAAAAGGAGTCCTTGAATTTTAAAAAACTGGAAGGTTGCAGTGTTTAAAATCAGGGAACCATAGTAGCTAAGTAATTTTTTTCTGAAAATCTGGTTAAAATTCATCTCAAAAGTAGTTGTCAAAAATTTGTGCCAAAAGTGAGCTGAGTAAAAGAAAATTCTCAAAAGTAGCTGTCTAAATTTTGCCAACGGTAGCTGTCTAAAGTTTGTCTAAAAAAGAAGCTGAATCAAGTTTGTCTCAAAAGTAGCTTAGTAGCTGTCTGTGAGGTGTGTTAGTTAGGAAATGATATATGATGTTCATTTATTTTGTTTCTTAAATTTTCAATTCAGTGCCACCAACGCTTGCCTGTAGGTAGATTAGAGAAGGTATCTATGTCTAATTACACAAGATGGCACGGTAGAATTGAACCTCCGTACCTGATACTATCTCAATCCCTCAAGATTTGTGGGGGCGTAGGGAGTTATTTATAGTCGCAGTCTCGACTAGGTTCTTCAAATTTAGGTTTCAAGTGTTGTCTATTTTCATATTTTGCATTGAAGTGAGAAAAGGCAGTAACTTCACAATTTTACTATCGATTTTGTAATGAGTAGTTTGCAGAAAGCAGAATGAAAAAAGTAATCAATGATGTACGAAGTAGACTGGAAGCAAGGAATAGAATAATTTGTTTCAGTAACCAAGTTTGTAAATGATACATGATATTTTTTATCAGAGAAATATTGTTATTAAAGAAAAGTGTTATTGATCAGTTTT
Source organism: Strongylocentrotus purpuratus (assembly GCF_000002235.5). NCBI lineage: Eukaryota > Metazoa > Echinodermata > Echinoidea > Camarodonta > Strongylocentrotidae > Strongylocentrotus > Strongylocentrotus purpuratus. The sequence goes on along the minus strand of NW_022145613.1, from coordinate 7,305,591 downwards.
CCCATTTGAACGTTGAAATTATATATGTCATCATGAATAATGGAATAATTTCATGCAAATTTATGACAATGACAATGTCTTTTCCCACATATCACTTTCCATAATTATTCAAAATGTGATTTCAACAACTATGTCTAATAGTTACATTTACCTGCATTACCAATGCAATGCCTGTTCCTATCACCCCATGCGCATTTATTTGATATTTGTAGATCATACATTCATAATATCATTTTAACCATTTTAAATTTGAACAAGAATATTTGTAGTGCTGTTAATTTGTACTGAATCAGTCCCCAAATAGATATCAACAACAAAATTAATGTATTCATTAAATTAAGGTGTTTCTCATAAACCAAAATCTTTTTTCAATTACTATTTCATCTATCTAGTGATCTCCCAAAGGAATGTTGTTTTTGTGAATGAAAAAAATAAATTTGCTGGCACGAAAACTTTAAAATATTATCAGTAATCCTCACCAGCCCACGCATACATGTAAATGCAAAACAAGAAACATCTAGATGCAAGGCAGAATTGACTGTGATATCTATATTTCTCCTGCTATTTTTTTCTTCAAAATGAATAGAGACCTTAATCTATTCAGTAGGAATATATACTTTCAAGATAAATCTACATCCCACACATATTTAATTCAGACAGTCTAAATCCCTACAAAAGGTTGAAGCTGATTATCTTGATCTGCAAGCTCTTGTAGATTTAAAGGAATGTCTCTCTGTGACCAATGCAAAACTAACAAGTTTATAGCTTTCAATTAAAAACAGCTATGATTGTAAATATCATCCACACTTCAAGATTAAACAAAAATGATAATTGAGGCATGAAAATATCATTGTCATATCTATGACTTTTGACTTAATATCTATGACAATATATGAATCATATATATTGTTCAGAGTATTTGGGTGATTGAATTCATATTAAAAAGCCTTTCTTTTGATAATCCTTTTCTGCTTATGTTGGTGTGTTTGGATAAATTATGAATGCAATGAGTGAAATTAGATGAAACTGGTGCCTGTCCAAAACAGTGACACTAACTTGAACATTGGTATTAATTACAAAGATGAATCTAGAGCTAGCTTGTGTGTTCAACATGTGCAACTCGATTTGAAATGTCAATAAGGCATTAAATAATCTAGGCCAAATTATTACCATTTCACAATCAGGTAACGTGCCACGTGAGGAGGGGGTTTCTAATCACGGTTTAACTTTTCTGTCCTCGTATATCTCTGAATCTTTTATTTTTTTGTTTCATAAGATTATAATCTTTTGGGGGAGTTTAAATGAAGCCATGTAAATAGGTATATTATAATGAAGAGCAAAGGAATGTAGAAAGACAAGAATGATTTCACTTGTGAGCTGCTATTATTGACAATATAATGTATGATATGGGGGTGTTTTGTCTAAGATGCCAATCAGCTACAGCATTATTGATATTGATATATACATTTACTAAATATATAAAATCAAAAGCGTACCATTTAGTTTTAAGACTTAATTTATTGGTATCATAAATGTAGAATCAGAAACTGAAAGTATGAAGAAATTCATAATGATGGCGATTTTTGTGGCTACAAACTTTTGTGTGTGATGAAAATTCTATGTTATGATTTTATTTTGCAGAATTTATGTACCACATGCATCTGAAGTAGTTGCTTACTTTTTTATCATAAAATCTGGATATTTTTTAATGGATTTTATTGGAACATTTTAGTTGAAAATGTATGAAACTCAGAGATCAGACAAAGTGTCACATTGACATCTATCCAAACATTATTCTTGTTCACTGTTTTTATTGCTGAATGGTTTAGGGTATATTGTAATGTTTTGATTTTTTTTCTCTAAAATGTAGGTCTTATTATTTTCATTTCTGTTGTACATATATAAAGGAAACATTCAACCAAGGTGCGGTTTGTACTGGCTCCTCCATTGAACAAGACACACACAAACACACACACACACGGGCATACACAAACGAGGCAGCCATACACCGCAATGAAGCAGGGCTTACACACTTAGGTGGAATCAACATACACTGAGGCATACAAACTCACACTCACAAACGTACGCCATGGCACTGTGGCGTTGAGCCGCTGAGCCGGTGGTCGAAAACCGGGCTTTTAACCCTAGAGTAATCTATATACAAGGGAGCAGCTATGCTCTGGCCATGCATGTCTTCCATTAAATATGCAGCTCTTCATAATTAGATGCCAAATTTCGGAGCCAGTGCTTATCGTCATATATATACTCCTCGTCTGGCTGTAGCTCCTCGCTGGCTGGCTTGTATAGCGTTAAAGGACGGAATGTCTGTTTTCAATTATTTTCTCTGTCATTTTGGATTCTGCAGCTATGGGATAAAATGGATGCGGGCATCTAAGAGGATGATCAAGCTTATAAAGATGAAACGAGTTGTTAAGCATTGAATTAATTTGTGGCACTCAATCATTTGTTGAATAATTGTTGTCATCAATGGTCCTGAGATATTTAATTATGCATCATATGTAAAATGGACTAAAAATATAAACAATAGCAGATATCCATAAAATGAAATGTTAACTGTAATGAAAAACAGCCTGTTTCTCAAGGCTAGAAGAGACAATCAAAGCAAACCAATGAGAAAGTTATATAAAAAATAAAAGGAGTAAAAAACAAAACCATTAAAATGAATGCACATAAACCACCAAACCACATTGATAGATACCCTTCTTTGTTTACTGGTATGGTTGCATTCAGCACTTGATTTAACTTTCTATCAGGGGGAAAATTGTCTGAAATAAAGTAAAAAGTGCAAAATGCAACTGTACGTCAATAGAATTAATTCAAATAAAATATTTACTGTACATAATGAATCATTTTCAATTAAAAAAAATGATTTCCCGCCATTTTATTTGATGTGCCGTTACTTAAGCTGTAGTCTAATATTTCACAAGAAAATGCATTCTTTCCATTTGCATATAAAATCATAAAAATGAATTGCTAAAAGAAAGGAATTAATTTCAATAAAACCAAAAACCTTTATGCTTAAAAAACAAACAGTTTAAGAGAGATTCATGAACATTTCAACTAATTTCATAAAATACAAATATACTGCTATATCAGTGATTATACTCAATGAGGTATAGACGTAAACGGTTTTACAGAGATAAATTACAATTCGTCGCTGTTTTCACGAAGTGACGGTAGTGAAAAAAAATTGCATTCACTTTGCGTTACGATTTTCCTCACTACCGTCACTTCGTGAAAACAAGGACGAATTCAGCGACTTTCAAATTATGAGACAGTGTATAGTTAAGCATCTGATGATAATTTGTATGTGATATTGACACAAATAGTTTCATAGAGATTCAGTTCAGCCACTTTAATTTGTATACTTTAAAAAGAATTAATGAGTATTTCTTAAGTATCCAGAGACTATATTTGATAATACATACATAGATCTAGAGAGATGCATGCATTACTTATATAACACCAACAACTCAAGAGATAATCTTTTTTTTATTTTTTTATTTTTCAATACCATGTAGATGTCCCTTTTGCAGCTGACATCAAATTCTGTAGAACTTTGCAGGAATTATAAATATGTCATGTATGTCCTATCTGTGAAATTTAAACGTTAGCAGTGTCCTAATATTCAAATTATGCAAGGAAACCTGTTTACTTGCTAGACTTCACTGTCAGACACTATTGAGCGACTGACTGGCTTTTTTCATCTTTGGTAATAACATACATAAAATGAGCTGTAAAGGGTTTGTGTACATCAATAACCCACTTCTTGTAATGGCCAAAATTAAACTGATTGAATCTTTGCGCAGCATAAAACGAACGACCATGCGGTACAATGGTCTGAACATCAAGACTATTACTTAATGGCTCCATAGCTCCTAAGTCGATTTAACAACTAACAGTCATTATTTTCCCACTTAAAGACATTTTCAAGCCCCATTTTTTTAAGGGGAGTTCTAAATTAGTATTATCTTTCAAATGCTGTTGGAATTTAACCTTTTCATATTTTGGCCTGCAAATGGGGCATAGTACCTTTAAGTCTCCAATGATTATATTCTCATCAGACAGAGAACGAACACTATATGAGACAATAATGAGTTATTAAACTACTTCTATTTTCTTTTCTTTTTTAAATACATGTACATGTACATGTAGTATATTTAAGTCTCCAATGATTTTATTCTCATCAAATTTTAGAGAAAACACTTTGAGAGAGAATCATGAATAAATTCAGCCACTGTCATTGGATATTAAAAAAAGTTATTAGATAGTATATCTTTAAGTATCCATGATTATATTCTATGAGACATAAATCATTATCTGTTGTCAAGAGGAAGCTGCTTAGTGGAAAGGAGAAGTAAAATATTCATTAGCCAAACTCCAAGCGTAAAGGTCAGAGGATCCAATCATTATTGTTCAAAAGGTTACAAACATGCCTATTGCATAAATTCATATACAGCTAGGAGCCGGAGTTTGTGTCATGAGCTTATGAGGAATATCCACTGACACTCTTCTTTTGTGAAATTAATAAGTTTTGCTATATTTTGGTGGTTAGATATTTATTACTCTATGCATGGCAGTAAACACGCCATGCATTATGATTTGGACCGAGCTAGATGACGCTCTCCCGTTGTCAAGCTTCTGTGCGGTAATTATTATTGCATTGTTAATTTGTGATGTGTTTTATCATATTCTAAATATAATTGCTGTCCATCGGATAATTACTGAATTAATGCAATCTACCTGTTTCAATCACATGAATGAAACATGATTACTCAAGTATGGTCATGTTTTTTTGCCTTGGAAGAACTTAAAGAATTTGATAAAATGTATGCATGTGTGACAAATACATTTTACAGGTTTTACAAGTTACACACATATAATATTCATGCACATAACATTTTAATGAAAAAATGCTTGTTTGGAACCCTCAATGAAATAATAACATGATCAAATGGAAATATTACCCTTTTCATCATGGTTTGTGTATCCATTGTTTTATATTAATCATTGTATGGAGAAAGAAAACATATTTTATGTGTGCCATCATGGGATGAATGTATTACCAGTTTGCTTTGTACAGTCATGACTGAATAAATTATTTAGCTGTAATCAATATAATTCAAGACAGCGCCATCTAATAAGGAAAGTACCAAGATGATCCCCTATGACAAAGAGTTCCCAGTTTGTGTTCCCAGTATAATGCTATGAGTAATGGTCATGTAAATGTAATCTTAATTATGCAAAAATGAAATAATTGACAGCTCTATTGATTATTCTGTCATATGAAAATTTATGCTGAGCCATAATTACAAATTGACAAGGGTATCATCTCCTAAAAGATTCCAAAAAATAATCAAATAAGAGTTTTTTTCCTTCTATTTGGAATGGATGCAGGCTTCAAACCAAGGTATATTGAGGAGAAAATATAACCAGGGAATAACTTTATATCATTTTGATACTTTTATTACTTAGAAGTTGTTGGTTATACGCAAAATGACATGTACCTCATATTATTTTGATTGTCTCCTTTTTGAGCTGGTGCAACCCTTTTATTTAAATAGCATGATTTTCAATTTACAATAATATGGCTGGCAAAATGGGACATAATGTAAGTTGAGAGAATGTTCAGGATTGAATATAGCTTATTCTAGTATTTTACACTGCATAGACAGCACGTTTAATGAATTGGCTTACAAAATGGCATATAAGTAAAGAGAATTCGTGGAAAGATTGACAAATGATTTGAGGGTCGACATTGCATGGACAGCACTTAAAATGATTTGGTTATCAAAGTAGTATATAATTTTAAGTGAGGAGAATGTTGCCCCTTTAAAGCTATTTCTTGAAGTAGGACCTCATAGGAACCACTCATCTAATCTGAACCTCTTTCTGTGCACTTGAGTGACCGTTTCTTTGCTGCATCACCGCAGTATCGCCAAATTGAATATGGATCTGGCCGTAATGTTTGGGAGACCCTGAGGAAATAGGACGAAGGCAAGGAGGGAGATAGAGACAGGGGTGGGGTGGAGAGATTGATGGAGGGAGGAGAGAGTGGTGGAGAGGAAGGGAGAGAGGAGTAGAAAGGGATGGGATGGGGGGGGGTGGGAGGTAGATATGGGTTAGGGAGAGAAAGGGATAGAGAGAAAGCAGCGGTACAGACACAGACAGAGAAATAGACTGATGGACTGAGAGATGGATAGAGAAAGGGGTACAAAGGGGAAAGATGAAGATATAGATTGGAAGAGACATGAACAACCAGGCATTGAGACAGAGCTCTAGAGAGAGAGAGAGGTCTAGAGAGAGAGAGAGAGAGAGAGAGAGGGAGAGGAAGATAGATAGAGAGAGGGAGAATGTTCTCATGCTGTAGAAAATATTTTTTTCTACAGCATCTAATGTATTTTTAACCAAATTACTGCACAATACATATTCTTCTCTTTCTGGCATAATCAATACAATTGCATGTCGAAGTATCATCATCACTTAGGTGTCCAGTCACAGAAAACCTACGCGTCATTTTGATTCATCGAAATCATATCGTACATTACCTGCTACTGTGCATTATATATGCAAAGGTGCACCGGCCAGGAAGCATTATGGCGACAGCGATAAAAGCAAAATTACTTCTCCACTGTGGTTTTTAAAGGCAACCCCTTTGCATGGTGAATGCAGTATAGTAAGCAGTGTTTGTAGGTGAATGCTTGGTAATCCCAAGTGCAACACAGGACATTAAGCTTGACCACCCAACCAAGAGTAGCCATCTCATACAGTGTGACCATAACCAAACGTGCGTAACAGCAACTTTAAGGTTATCAAGACATTCATCTCATCTTGTAATTCTCATTCTTCTTACACATAATTGTTTATGAATTTTAATGATAAGAACAAAAATTGTGTTTTAAAACTTGTATTTTTTATTATGAACACAATATCTTCTTTAAGAGGCATAAGGGCTTGAAATAATATTGGTAAATGCTCTTCTAGATATGTTCAGATGACATAATAATGAACCAAAAGATGCCAACAGTTTTGTCTTTGTAAATTTCGATATTTTGATATTTGAGAAAAGTTTGTGCCGAAGGCTCATAGCTCTAATGTCCTTTGGCAAGACATTAATCTGCATGTGCCACCCTCCACCCAGGTGAGCATTGGGAGATTAAATTTTCTATTTGGGGACTCAAGGGCATCAAGTTATATATATTTTAATAACACTGGCTCTGAACAGATTGTGATGTGTGCTATCTCTAGAGGTGTTGTGGTCAAGTGGATATGTCACCTGACTGTCGATCACAAGGTCAGCGGTTCAAGTCCCGCGGCGGCACTAATGTCCTTTGGAAAGACATTAATGATCTACATTTGCCAAACTCAACCCAGGTGATGTTAATGGGTACCTGGCAGGAATTAAATCCTTGAAATGCTAGAGCGCCGTAATGGCAGCCGTGCTAAAGCCAGGGTAATAATCAGGAGCGCCAGGAGTGTCAAGTCTGACAGACATGAGCGCTATACAAAAACCCACTATTATTGTTATTATTATAATCATAAATCAATGAAAGTAGACCTGCAACACCATTATCCAAACTATTTTCCACACAAAATTTCAGCAGATCGATTTTTGCAATGAATTTTTATTGTAGTTATCATTATAGGTCAGGTGGGAACAAAATTTAAATCATTGTCATGAATATTCTCCTCCAAAAGAGAAGGCCGGATAACTTATTTTGCAGCTGTCTGCTCCCCAGCAAAGTAAGCACATCTAAGAGAATCTATTATTAGAATAGGCACATGCATAATTATGCTTTGGCTGTTTTTTTAATTGAAAAAGTTTCCCAATATCAATCGACTGCGTAAACAAAAGCTTTCTGTAGTAAAAATATATGTTGTTATTAATTTTGACACACATTGTCGTACATTTTTGTTCAATACAAAGGTCTGTACCTTTTCAGTTGTTGCATAGGATGAAGTAGGTGTTATGAATTATAAATTATTTTGTCAATATCAGACCACCAGCTGTCTGCTTGGTGAGAAGAAATATGGTGTACACAGTGTGTATAGCAAAAAGAGTCTAATTAACCCAAAGCATTTTAAAGCATTTCAGCCTTCTAAAGTTGGTTCATTCATTCTATTATCCAAATTGCTTAGCAATATATTAGCATTTATTTCTTTATTTTTTAAATTTTTTTTATTTTGGAAATGGATAATGCAGAGAAGGACAGCTTTTAAATATTGTCAAGAAATATTTTAGAAGAATTTGTTTTTCTTCTTCAGATTTACATTATTTAATGGCCTTTTTTGCAGTGCTACAACTCCTTTTATAGAGTAATGGAAAAACATTGCATGTACTGATTTGAGGTTGACATAGCTATACACTAAATTTTACCCAAAAAGGTTCAAAATGTAAGCAAGATGCATCAGCTAATCAGAAACAGATATTTTACTGAAAAGGTCAGGATAATAGTTACGTAGATAAAGTCATTTTCCAGTAGCTTTGACCATTTATAGATAACATTTCTCTCTGAAATTCATACTTGATACACTATCCGTAGTGTTATTAATGTCATTTCAGAAATTCCCTTTTTGAAGCCAGAAGGGCTTTAAATCATATACTTTCACATAGAGTTAAAACCCTTCTCATTCCAATCAGATGATATATCCTGTTCATTAAACTTGTAAATTAAAAATCTCCCTACTGCTGACGGAATAGGTACTTGTCGGCATAAAGCTGTATAGATGATACCCAAGTTCAATTAGATCATATTCCATATTCGTCACAATTTCAAGTTATTTGCGATGAGATCACACACACACTTCCGATTCTCAGAACACATCATCATCTACCCAAGATAGGATCAAAAGTGCCCTAGCTAGCAGCAAATAAAAGCCAGACCCCGTGTCCGTTCCAGCGAGAAATAACGGGCCTAATTAGCATGATCCCATTTGTATGTGCATGCCTTAGCTCCCCAGCTGTCGCTATACCAACAGGCATACATGCCATTACAGATATTAATGCTATACTTGGTTTCTAGCTTGGCCCTCACCCCTCATCCTATATCCAGTGGTTGGTTATCATAAGCTAGGCTGGACGCCACAACTTACTTACACTCTCTCTTTCTCTCTCTCTCTCTCTCTCTCTCTCTTGCTCTCTTTATCTCTGTCCATCTCTCTGAATTTCCATCTCTTAATTTCCCTGTATAATTTCCTCTCACTCTCCCTCCACTCCTAATTAACCCTCTGTATCCATTTTCATGTTGTCTCCTATTTACATTTTGTTTAATTCTATGCTTTTGTCATGCCTCTCTACCCCATCTCTCTCTTTCTTTCAATTTCCCACCTAAATGTCTGTCTGTTCTCTCTGTATTTACACATGAATCTCTCTTTCTCTCTCTCTCTCTCTCTCTCTCCTCTGTTACTACCCCATTTTTCTTCAACTATTTTTGTTTACATCTCCTCCTTCTTATTCCCTCTTCTCAATGTCTACCCCTCTTCCATCTCTCTATCTTTCTTTTTCACTATCACTTTCACTCTCATGCATTCTCCCTCTTTCTGTATGTATGTCTCTATCTATATCTGTCTCTGTCTCTCTCACTCTGTCTCTCCCTCTCTCTCTCTCTCTCTCTCTCTATCTCTCTCTCTCTCTCTCTCTCTCCTCCCTCTCTCCCTCTCTCCCTCTCTCTCTCTCTCCCTCCCTTCTCCGGAAGTTCAGACAGGAACATGTAATTAGCTGGCATGCATCAAAGACATCAATTTCTCTGTTCTCCCGGGACTCACCACTTATGCATTTGTATAATTGGCAAGGTTATACGATGAACACACCGCATTCCAATGTCTATTTATCATCAACTCTCTTTGTATCCTCCAACCACCTGCATTTGCATACAAGAATAGAATTTCAAATTCTATCAAATGATTATCACTTTTGGATAATTTTATCCAATTTTGGTGATGATAATTCAATAATTCAAATGATTGTATTTCTCATGCAAAACATAATACTAGAATAATTATATCACAAAAAGTATGCAATGAAACGACAAATATAATAGAAAAAGCATGAGAAAAGAGGAACTAACTGATGCAATCATCATGATTCTTTCTCATGATTCACACTTAAACCGATTGAGAATTTCATATATTTTCTGTTTAGATCTAGAAGGGTGTTAACTCAGACCCTTGAACACGTATCTAACACCCTTCTGGCTCAGGATAGATGATATCATCTGTTTGGAGCCAGAAGGATGTTAGAAGGATGTTAACTCATTAATATCATTTTACACAGAGCTAATGCCCTTCTTGCTCCAAACGAACGATAGTCTATGTCAGAAATACAGGTTTCCAGACACGTTTGAAACACTGAGTAGAAACAGTGCTGTTAGCATTGTAAACGAGGCCTTTATTGTTGATTAAATTGGACGGGGCTGTTAAATTAGATAAAGTGTATGCCTGGGCTGTAATCCTCCATTATGCTAATTAGAAACGTAGATGCTTCATTTTGGGTCTCCATGCAGTCCTGATGCTTAACCGCCATGGCTTGTGGCTCCCCTTGGGTAAATATATCTAAGCAGAGGTTTCCAATATGACATCATCTAATTTTATTGGAATTGGTTTTTCTCCCTGTTCTATTGTTAAAAAAGCTTTGACTCATCAAATTTAAGAGGAGCCAATAAGTGCAACTTCAAAGATAATTTGTTTCAGTATGTACTCGCTACAGTTTTTCAATGGAAAGATACAAAGTAATGATATACGTGATTATAATAATACATAACAATTTAAACAAAAATGTCATACTGTGATAATCTGCCATGAAAATAATATATTTATTTCTAAATCTCTAAAGCAATTTCTTTAAGACTGTCATGACATACAAATTACCCCAATTGAGGAGAAGTAAGTTATAACTCTTTATCCCTTTGGTTGACGTAAGCATCAAGCATCAGTATGCTTCAGTCGACTTTCATCACATGTATATATGTCTATAGAGCACATTTACCAATGCATTTTGTAGTTGAATTCACTTTCCTGCAAAGTGTTTCTTTCTGCAGCCATTAAGATATGTAGGATTTCTTCAGTGTCATACATACATGTATATGCTTAAATCTTGCTCCTTTCCCCACATGGACTATAATGCAGAAATTAAAAAATTATGATTATTTGAAAGTAGTAACTGTGAGAAGAATAATGCCTTTTGTATACAAAACTAAAATCAAACATAATCTTGACAACCAGCTTACTACAAGTGTATGAAGCCTCTGTGTTCGTGTGTGTGTGTGTGATGTGGTCCGCCATCTTTGTTTACACGTTGCCTTTGATATTGAATGTACATAATTAATTTGCTAGCTACAAGCTAGGAATGGATCGGATCTCTCGGAAAAGTGGCAAAAATCGCGATGGAGACATCGCCGTTAATTCAGCTGCTCGTGACCTCAACCCGGCCAGAAGGCGGGCCTGTCGGGGGAATGTTAATTAAAGTGGGCACCGAAATCGCATCTCAAGGGGCGGTCTTACAGTGAGGGACATATAGATAGATAGATAGATACCTTGGACTTCTAGGTTATAAATTTATATAGATGTCGGTGTATGTATGTATGTATGTGCATACAGATGCGGACTTGGATGATATTGGAATGGGGTTAAGTGAGGGAGAAAGAGAGGAGGAGGAGAGGAGGGAGATGATGAGGTAAAGAGGAAATGGGGAGAGATGCAGGGAGAGAAAGAGAGGGATGAATAGAGAGAGATGCAGAAAGAGAGAGAGAGAGAGAGAGAGGGGAGAGGAAGGGAGAGATGCAGAAATAGAGAGAGAGAGAGAGAGTGGGGGAGGGAGGGGTAAGAAAGAGAGGGAAACAGATCCGAAAAAGGAGAACAAATGTGGGCAATGGATATATTAAGTAATACAGAAAAATGATAGAAAGGAGAGAAGAATTAAACTGCAAATGCAGCCAATGAGTATGAACACACATGAAAACATATGCCCTCATCCTTCCCTCCCACTCTTCCTCCCTCCATAGTCCTCTCCATCTTTTGTGGTTTCTACCTTAATCTTTTTCTTTTTCATTATATTGATCATTTCTTTTTGAATGAATGTATTCCATTACATTTCCTTTGTATTATATCTATCTTGGTCTTAGTACTGAATGTTCATACTTGTATGTTCTCCGTTGTATTTAAATACAAGTTTCATCATCCTACAAATTCTGCCAAGATCCGACAGAGCTACATTTATCATCTTTAATGATCCCTTGCACCGAAAAGTTGTTTTGATAAACGGCCTCATCAATCACAGAGCTAGGTGGTAATAATACTCCCATGTTACCAACATGTCTAGACAGAATTCTCACCTTTGGTGCATGCCAGAAGGATGCTAGATGCATCTCTGTACTGACCTAACAGCCTTCTGGCACTATCACACAGCGATGATTGATGAGACTGCTAGTCAGTAAGGTGGGGGTGATGTAGTTTTCCCTAATTTTTGCAAAAAGTGGTGTCGGGGATAGGGGGAGAAAGAGAAAGAGTTACATGCTGTTTTGTAATATTTTGTAACTACTGTACATTCACATTTCTCTTATATAAAGTCACATAATAATAATAATAATAGCTCACATATATAATGCGCCTAATACTTTGTTTCTAGGCGTGGAATATATTATTACATATTACATATTACATATAACATATTATTACATGTAGTCAAATAACAGGTATCATTATCTTATTTTGTTTCTTGGAGAGAATTTTTTTTTGGTAAGATATGTTGATCTTTACTTCATCCATCTTACACATCAACATGCACTTCAGAATAAATATTTCTTCTGTTGGTTCTTTTCTCTCACCTAATATCATTATCTTTTGTTTGTCATTTTCACATATGATTAGAAAGAAGATCATTTTGTAAGTCATTTTGTAATTTCAACAAATTAATTTTCAAAATGAATCATAATTCATTCACTCGCTAGAGAGAGATACTCCTGAAAACTGAATTAAACCAAAAAAATCAGCATATCCCACAATACATTTCCAAACTGGATTACACTTTGTTGACCTATACATCTCTATGTGGAAAGGCTGATAGAGAATGCATGACCCTTCTCATGTAACTTTGCTTTTAATCTCATAGAAATGATTACACCTGTTCTGCAATCTGTTCCACACAGGCCACATCACCAAAGCACACAGTGTTCCTTCCTGCACTGTTTTCTCTATTCATCACGGCTCCGGTTTCACCTCGGCAAACATTACATGTGAGATAAGGGCTCTAGCTTCAGTCAAGAATTGGGTTCTCGTTATACAGGCATGCATGGGCACTCTCTCCTGAAGTTAGCACGCTTGTATTTGCAGAGGATTGTGTATCAGGGATGGACGGTCGTTGGACGCGTCATGGTGTGCGGTATAGGGGTACTGTGACACATAGTCCGGTGACAATAGCTTCAATTTCTGAGATACTAACCAAATTCCAACCCAAGACCTAACCCTGAACCAAATATAAAACTTGATCACAGCCCTAACCTTATATCTTTGACCAAGTCAAGTCTGGTGTTGATATTGTTGAAGCTTATGTCAGATCTTGAGTATGGAATAGGTGAACAGTGCAGGCCCCTGATCTGCGTAGTTGACAAAGGAAAGGAAGTATCGGCATGTTTTACCAAAATTTCAAAATTGCCAGTTTAACATCTACTGAAGATAGCCGGACATTTTTTTTGTTATATTTACATTTTTTCATTTTTTTTTCATCAAATAACTCAATTGTTGTGAATAACATCGGATGATAAAAAAAAAATAATAATTATCTGTAACTTTGGAACCAAAAGGGCATGAACTCTGTATGAAATGATAAGAGTGAAAGCTCTTTTGGCTCCAAATGGGTAATGTGGAGTATTATTCCTTAACCCTTTCCTACAAACCACCTACTCATAAGACCTATGTATAAAGTGCATATACATTTAAATTTGAAAAGGTAATGAAATACTCAATTTAGAGGGGATTGGCATCTCAATACAGAAGCAGAATATTGAAATGTATTATAGTCAAATGTTAAGGTCACTTAATGCATATAGAATTGTCCCGATGTAGGCCAAACCTAAGTTCCAAGTGTGCCCTCTCTCTCTCTCTGTAGGTACGTACACATTTAAGAGCAGTGCATGTCAATTTGGTAAATCAATTGGGACACGAATGTAGTTAGGTATGTGAGATTGCCTGAGGGTATGAATCAGTGAACTACCAGATATCATAGAGAGGAGTGCTTTCAGTGATACCACCACAAACTCTTATCCCTCTTCCTCCTCCCCCGCCTCCTTCCTCCCTCCCTCCCTCCTCCTCTTATCTCCTCTTGGTCTCTGGTGCAAGCATGCCGGGTGAAATGGTTTAAAGGGAGAGGAGAGAGAGAGTGATGCGTTAACCCTCAAAATTTGGGAGATCCATGAGGGATGTATGATTGAATTTGACTGATGTCTTTAAGACGGAGGATGGATGAAATGGCTGACGTCGACATCCTGTTTGAGCAGCTGAAATAAGATGAGTGGGAGAGCTTAAAATCTTGGTTATATGAAGTATGGATTAGGTTACTGTTACAAACTTTACAATCTTACAATAGGTTACAAGCTTAATATATTCTCGTCTCCTCTCGCTGAAACCTACATTATTAGAATTGCTAACACATAGGCTTGTGTTATTCATTTCCATTCTTAAATTTGTTATACCAACAATTGTATTGCACTCTAGAGCCTACAGTCAGCAAGATATCTTTTAATTTAGGCTACTGTATTTCATATCGTCATTTATGATTGTACTAAGTCCTCGATTTATTGTTCAAAATCTTTAGAATTTCTTGCTTTCACTACTATCCCTGTAAATCTATGATATATTGTGAGAGAGAGGGAGAGTGGGAGAAAAGGAGAGTAAGAGAGAAAGAGAGAGGGGGGGGGGGACAAAGAGAAAGAAACAGACAGACAGAAAGAGGGAGAGACAGAGAGAGAGAGAGAGAGAGAGAGATGGATGCATTGTATTGCAGAACCATGTTCTTACAAGTGGAGTCTAGCATCAAAAAGGGAGACAGATGAATCCAGAGACAGAGAAATAGAAAGAGAGGGGAAAGAGAAAAGAGAGGGAGAGAGGGGGGGGGGGGGGAGAAAGAAAAGGGAACTAGGCCCATTAGCTTTATTCAGGTCTTAATTATAATTCCATCTCCATTGAGTCCACGCTGACCTTTGTCAATTCATCAGTGATCTTAATTACTCATCGGTGTCCCTTAGCTGCTGCTGCTGCTGCTGAAGCAAACTAACGATACGATGCCTCGTCATCATCATCACCCACCCGCCGCCCTGCTCTCAATGATTCATGTCCAACTAATAACCAAGTCACGTGTTCACACTGTCATAGTTCAATGTTCTGGGAAACATGTCAAAGGCTACTGTTTGTGCTGCTTGAGAAATAAAGCAGTCACATGTTCACACTGTCATAGTTCAACATTCTGGGAAACATGTCAAAGGCTACTGTTTGTGCCACTGGAGAAATGTACTTTATATGCCATTGATTTTGAACATGTCAAACAATATGATGTAGTGTTTAACAAGTGTTATTATATACCGCCATTCTAGTCCAATTTTTGTGAGTCTACTTGTATTATGTACATAGGGGTATTTTTACATTCAAAGTCAGACAAAAAATACAAGGAGTTAACTTTAATCAATATCTTATCTTTGTCAACATAAACTATATGATTAACAACAAATCATGTCATATATCCTGTAAATTGCTCTGATAAAATAAGTTTTTTTTTTTACATATTATTAATACAGACCTATGCATTATCAGTTTGGATTTTACACCATAGTAATTCAATATTTCTAGAGCCATATACCATGCCAAGGAAAGTGTGTGGTTCATATTAATATCAAACATCAATATTGAACAATTATGTACATGTACATTTTCAGGAATGAGTGCTTGTGTAATTTTAAAATCAGTATTGCAGGACTAACTAATAATAGATTGATCAGTACGGCAGCCTGCAGAGAGGAAATTGTGTATGTACTGTGCATGTCATTGTAGTTCCACAATAACTTTGATGATATATGGAGATAAATGCTTTAGCATACATTTTAAATGCTTTTGTGCCATTGGCATAGAACAAATCCTGCCCACAAATTGACTTGTAGTATTGTGCATTTGTACTAAGAATAGATTGTTCAGTCTCTCAGGAACAGAAATGGCCCATGCAAAGAAGGTAGAATAATAACAACATTTTTAAATTGTATTTGTACAGCTTTATCTGGCATATGAAAAAGCAACCCCAAAAAAGAAAAAAATAAGCAAAAGATTATATGCCCTGTGTTCCTTTGTATATTATTCTTGCTTTCATTCTCTATCAAAAAAGTTACAGAATGCTCTATATTCAATAAAATCAGAATAAGGCTTTAAATGTTGCTGCTTGCAAAATATGTATAGGCCATTGATATGTATTTCAACCTGTTAATGGCTTTGATATATTAAGATGTTTTTAAATGTTATTGATACAGATGAAGAAGTTTGGATTTAGGAGCTAAATATCGTGGTTGCTAGAATGGCATAAAAATCAACAAAGTCATATTTGCTTGAATGTCATCACTTCTCCAGAACATTGTTTTGTATAATGTCCGTCTAAATGCAAACATTAAAACAAACCTGATCATTCAGACTTGAATCACACACAGTATGTCATAAATCATTTTGGATATTCTAAACATACCCTTACGTTTTTTAATTTCATATAGTTAAATATCATAGCTGTTAAAGTGGCAAAAAAAAAGATGTGTGCTTGAATGTTGGCATTTTCTCTCGAACATGCATGTTTCAGCATGAGCATTATTAATGTTGTATGGGCGGTATGTAATCCAGATATTCAAATTGGCAATGCATCATAGCCTACCCCTCCCTGATGTAAAATCAGCCTTGCCCTATTGCACTGGAAAGGGCATCATGGCCTTGCTAGCGGCAGAACGGAAGAAACCTACTGACTTGTGACGGCATATTTGCATCTCGCTGCGTACATCTAGAATGGTATGGTGTTCAAATTCTTTCAGACTCAGATTCTATTTGATTTAAAAGATCTTTTAAAATTCTATTATTTCTTTCTTCTTCAGTTTTACAATCAATATAAGATATACATTTATACAGGATTGTAAAATTGTAACTGTTATTTCAGATTTAATTGTAGAATAAGCCATATATCAATTATTTCAAACAGAAGGGTCATCCAAATATAAAAGAGCTTGATAGGTTATTCTCAACAACAACAAAATACCTAGGACTTTAATCAATATAATCACACTGTGAATATGACTATAACTTACATATTAAACCCTTTATGAGATTTTATGAGCCTTCTGTATATTATGTTTTCATTTTCAAGATCTGATCTTCATCAATCACTTAAAGCTCTTTTTGTATGAAAGAGTATAAACTTATATTACATTTGTAAAGAAACAACTAACTTTTCTTTCTGAAAATAGATTACCATGATCCATGAATAGATATTTTATTCATGTTTATGACAGAATAAATAATTTCTAGTTTCCCCACCCAAATCAACCTCCCTTGGATCTATGTCTAAAATAGCCATTGCAGTGACTCCAATATTACAAAGTTGTATCACAAATCAGGTTTTGTAAGGCATGCTTTTGATTCTAGTACTTTCTTCTTCTTTAACAACAACAACAATGTATAATGATATCTGACTATGAATCATAAAAATGATTATCATTTTGAGAAAGACAACCTCTTCTTTGTTTAGGAAAAGAAAGAAAAAGACTTTATTGATATAGTATTAAAATGTGTGCGGTTGAAAATGCCTAGAGTATGGAAAGGTAACAAAGAATGTTTCCAGACACCCTGAGGAATCGTTAATCCTCCTTTGCGGCAATCTCCTCACGATGGAATTTATTTGTCTCAAGAAGCGCCCGAGTCGGATAGGATGTTCTATGCCCTCTTAAAAGGACATTGACTGATTTATATACAATGTTGGTGTTGGAGTTTGGTTTTAGATGCCAAGTCATTTGGTTGGGCTGAAGCTAGAGTTAATTATATCATATTGGATGGCCTTGAGGGCAATGCAGGGGTATGCACAGAAAATATTGCTCATTTCAAAAGATGGCGATCGGGCGACTTTTGAAGCTTGTGTGATATACCCATGTGTCAAAATTGCAGCTATTTGATATCATTGTCATTATTAATTTAATGTGCAGGGCATGAGATTTGTTTCTTATATTTCCTCTCTATTACATACAAATTATAAGCCAATCTTCTTTGTAGGTGACTCAAAATCTCTCATGTAAGTAAATAGTGGTAGATAAAGTTAATTTACACTGACATTAATACTCATATAATAGACTTTTTAAGCGCGCTCAAAATATGTGCCCTCCTCCTATTAAATGGTGGTCTTGTCTTTCTCTTCCTGTGCCCCCCCCCCCCCCCCGTCAGATCCACCCCTAACTGATAATGCATTGAAACATTAACACTAAGTTTTGTCTTCATAGAATTTCGAATGGCATTTCTTTACTTATTTTTTACAATTAACCTGTTTAATACTAACCCCAAATGGACTAGGATTAAGTCTATTGGAAAAACATGTTTTAAAAAAATCAAACCATATGCAATGGGTTAAGAAGCCCCTGACATTAAAATTCTTGATAAACTTGACATTTAAATGATACTGTAAGTCATCTTGGCAATGACCTTTACTTTGAACAAGAGAATATTGAGCTGTATTTGTATGTATAGAGAGGAAGTAGACATCTTTATCATATTCTGCAAGTCTAGCTTCAAAAGATAATTCCAAGCAGAAATGTGAAGTGCTGAATATCCACCATATTAATGAAGAAGTAATGCCCATACCCTTTAAGTTTTAATTGGAACAAGATACTCTTTACATATTTAAACTTGAAATTGCAAGTTATCCTTTAAAAACGAATACTGATTATTACAACAGTGAATGTTTATCTGTATTGATTAAACCATTTAATTATTGTATCATTTTAAGCAAAATTTAACTAGAGAACATCAATATTGCTTTGAATTGTATTGAATTGAATACTCTTGAGAATGAAGAGATATCATACTTATCTATACCACAATATTGGTTATTTTTTATTTAACGCTGAGTAATTCCGATGAGGGTTAAAGGAAGAAAATTGGGCCTAATTCATATTCTCAGGCATCTAGATAATGAAAACCACCACAAGTAGATGACTCACATGACAGGAAAGAGTAACATGAGATAGGTTAGGTGATGAGTCTCTACTAAATAATTCAACGTCTTGGAAAGAGCAAGCTTATCACAGAAAGTAGGGAACTAAAGAAATTTAGTTCAAATCTAATCAAATGATTCTTGTTTTTGTTCTTAATTTATACTAGATTTCTTATGATCAGATTTCCTTTTTACTCCGTATAGCTAACTGTCTGTTTAAAATAAAGTAAAACTGATATGCCAATGTAACTGTAACTAGACAAGTGATCTTTTCAATCTGTGTTCTTTGTTGATATGCTGATCTATTGAAATTCTTATCAAAACAATGTTGATAATAGAGTTTTGACATAATTAGGAAATGTTTCTTTTATTAATATAAATAATTTTTAATCATGGTTTATAGGCTTGTGTATTGATAGAGTTGAATAGTTTATTACCGCACGTCATATTTCTAGTTCATATTAGGTTATACCCAAGTTATGATACGTCTGAGTAGGATTTCAATCCTCCATACTGTTCCCACGTCACACCCGTTATCGAACCGCTAAGCCCCATCAGAGGTGAGATAGGTATGCACTTTTTTGGGATGTTTCATAATGACAATGCCGTGACCTTCTACACTTATCCACACACTATATGCCATCTGCAAACCTCGGCTATCATCATTATCATGGTTACCGGGAATCTCAAGTAGAGCTGGATTTACAAATGACGGCAATCTTCAGCATTGTTGAGATCTTCTTGTGTTGAATAGTGGTGTTTCTTGACATGATTTAACACGGTCAGAAAAGTAGTTGAATTGTTTATTAATTTGTTTAGAGAGAAGATTGCTTTTACATGTATCAGCAGTGAGTAAGAGAAAAACAATTGCTTACTTTCAATAAGAATAAAAGAAATGTTTTTGTACCATGATGTGATTAACTGTCAAAGCAATGTTTTTTATCTTATTTAGTATCTAGAGTGAATTCAAAGAAATTCTGTACCGTCATCAGCTCTTATATAACCCTTTTTCCCGCTACCTTTTGGACTATTTACAACATTCATTATGTCAATTGAAGTGGTTAGTTTTAAGAATGTGCGTATGACCGTGTTTACCCCAAAACACACCTTTGTTATATGTAAGATAAAGAGGAAGTTATGAAGGAAAAAAATGGTATTGTAAAAACGATTTTAAAATAATAAATAATAAATGAAAATGGAGAAAAACTTGATTAGAAACTAGAGCATGCACTTCAAGTTAATGAAATTATTCATGTAAAAAAAGAGAGGGAGAAGGAAAGAGAAAAGATACAGAAGAGGGTGGGAGAGATGTAGAGAGATTATAAACAGACACAGAGACGGATAGACCGAATGTCAGATTAAAATCTTATAAGAGCTGGACAAGAGGTGGAAAGTTGAGAGAGTTGGTAGATATGCAGATATATAAGAAGATATTGAGAGAAAGTGAAGAGTGGGATAAATATGAAAAGATACATAAGGAAGGAAGAGGGAAGAAGAAAACAGTTTGATTGATAAAAAGGTGAAACAGAGATGGAGAGAGAGAGAGAGAGAGAGAGAGAGAGAGAGAGAGATGTATAGAGAGGGGGAGGGAGAAGGGGAAACAGAGAGAGAGAGAGAAAGAGGGATGGGAAGGGATGAGAGATAGAGAGGGCAAGAGAGAGAGGGGAAACGGGAGAGAGAGAGAGAGAGAGGGGAGAGAGAGGGAGAGAGAGAGAAAGAAAGAAGAAGCAATACACTTGTTTGTGAAGGATGATACAGCCTGACTCATCCGTCCTCTGAAGGCCAATGTAAGATACTTGATCTTGTGATGGAGATTGTGAGAGTACTCTTAAACACATTCTGATGACATTTCAAACCTATTTCCTCTCCTCGACATCTTCCACCACCACCCTGCAGTATTGACTTGTAATGTTTCCTGTTTAAGAACCAGAAGGGTGCTAAAAGCCTTGCATACATAACCAGAATTACCACCTCTGCTGCTCCAAGGGGGTGTTCAACAAAGATCCTAAATTGATCTTATCTCTAAGTTGGACTTCAAAATTATGAAAAGCCATTAGCATCTTTGAAAATATTTTGTAAAAGTTATTTTCAAAGGCATAAAATGTTTAATCAAATTATTCAAATTTTCTATTATAAAGGGGATTTCATGTTCTTGATGTGGAATTTATGAAAAGTCTAAATACTTTGATTTTTGCTTTTGAATATATTTTATTTTAAGGCTACAAATGGCTCTCCATAATATCTAGGTCCAACTTAGAGTTAAGTTTGACTTAGGATCTTCATGAAACTCCCCCCTTTCATGTTGCTCCCGTCTACCACTACCAATGCTACCCTAGTCAGAGTAGTACTGCTGGTACAACTGTGACAATCAGTACTTTACATGTGACTGCTGCTACTGCAAATGTTACTGCTTCTGCTACGTACTACCACTACTAGTACTAAATGGATTATCACTTTGTGATATTAATGTTACTGTGTACTAATGTTAATACATACAGTCAAACCTGTCTATAGTGACCGCCCAAGGGAAACACATAGAGTGGTCTTTGCAGACAGGTGGTCACTAAAACAGGTTTGACTGTATATACTACTGGCTCTTCTACTACGTCCACATCTGTAGTAGATAAGGCCCCTTAAAAGATAATAGGTTCATTGAAAGGGCTACCTATTATTCATTTTACATTAATTACTACTACATCTACGAAAATAACAATAATCACGACGACTACTACAACTATTACTACTACCACCAAAACCACCACCACCACTACCACTACTACTACCACTACTACTGCTACGACTTCTACTACTATTACCACCACCACTGCTACCACTGCTACTACTGCTACTTATTGACAGGGCTACCTATCATTTCCTTTTACATTAATTACTACTACATCTACGAAAATTACAATAATGACGACTACTACTATTACTAATACTACTACCACCACCACCATCACTACCACTACCACCACCACTACTACTACCACCACCACTACTACCACTACTACTACTACTACTACTACTACTACTACCACCACCACCATCACCACCATCACTACCTCCACTACTACTCCTGTATGCGGCTAATTTTACATTTCCTATTTCCTAAAGTCTACAAATAGACATCTACTATTATACCAAGTGTTATTATACAAGTAATGTGATTACCACACTTATTTCTTGGAAAAAATGAAGAAAAAAATGCTTTTGCCTTTCATCAGTATTTATTCAATTGAAATTCAATTCAATTGAAAATATGGACAAATATAACTTTGCTTTTTTTTCTTCATGTCATTCAGTTTGATGAATTCAACAAAGGAGCATAGCTTGCTGAATAAGCATGCACTTTTGTAAAGTGGACGTCAGCAATACACAATTAGCATAACAATGGAATGATGCGTTTGCGGTGAAGTAACAGAAATCATGTATACATTCAAACTCTCGATCCAGCGAGAGTTAGATTCCGCTAGATGGACAGTCTCGACGATGATGATGGAGGGAGAGAAAAAGAAGAGCGCATGAAATTTTAAATGGAAAATCTACCATGCATGCAGAGACGCCAGCAAGTAATACACGCATGGCTGGAGAATGAATGAGCACAGGAGATCTATAGCCCTATACCTCGCACTACTTAATGGGCTAGCGCATGCAATGCTCGATGTAAGATCTTTCTTGTCAAATACCAAAGGTCCTTGTTCTTAGAGCTGCACATAGTGGAGTTGCCGTGGTAACAGACATACTCATAACGTAGTTTGCCGTTGATGGGATTCGGTGGGAATCGACTTGGCTGTCGCTTTGCAGCGTGGTCCGTGGAGCGTGTGCGTTTTGATAAACGCTGGCCTGCAATTGAGTGTATGCTGGGCAAGTGTGTGTGTGTGTATGTGTGTGTGGGAGGGTTGCGTGAGTGTGTGTATGTGTGTGTGTGTATGTATGTGTGTGCGGCTAAGTGGGGATGAGTAGCGTGTGGACATTACATACGTGCTTAGATCATATTACATCTGAGCTCGTTCATAAGTGCATTTATGTTGGATGAACAATTCACTTTAGCAGATAAATTATGCTTGTGGAGAATTGTAAACTTCCAGTGGCAGATCACTTAAGTGAAAAGTGGCGAATGTATCATTGCTTTTTAGTTGACATTCACAAAAGGCTTGGTCGATCTGGAAATGTTTCCATGTGTCAATGTCAGTAGGAAGCACCTAGTGGAAATCCAGACTATATTCATGTGAAGTTTATGATGTAATTTATTTTATTTAATCAAAAATTTGGAATTAGGAATGAATGATTGATTAGACTTATTGTTATATGAAATGTAAGTGATTTCATTTAAAATTGTTTGAATAGTACCATTTCATAAATATAGATACTAAATGTTTTATTTTCACTTATCACATTTCATGCTCTCAGTTAAAAATACCATATCATTCTAAATATTGCAATGTATACAATATTTCCTTATCTGATAAACAATTTGTTTTAATTCTAAACTTGACTAAATATATTGCATAATTGACAAAACATCCATATCAGTATATTTCTGATGATTACTAAAATATAGTCAGCATGAATCATTTTAAATCATAATTTTATTTTGTTTGTAGTATGTCAGAGCATTTCTGCTAAAAAAATTCTCAAAAAGGAGAAAAAAGGACATAGTTTATTGTTATTAGAAGTGCATTATACTTTTGTATCCACTTTCTGTTCTTGATTTAAAATAAAAGGGAGGTGAATTGATTCAAATTTCAAAATATTTACTCAACGATAACAGTGTCTGTGATATTTATGTGCTCTGTTCTCTCAAATTTAACAGCGTTGTGTATTTATGCAAGCTATTTTCAGATTATCTCGATCAATGATCAATTTCTTGGAATTTCCCCGCCCATATTGTAAACATAAATAATCTAGCATGACATAGTGAGTAATAATTATTTCAATATTTGTGTACAACTAAGGGAGAAGGAGAGAGAGAGAGAGAGAGCAAGGAGCTAGCAATCTTATTTGTTAATCAATTTTCTCTTGTTTATACTATTACAATTACTACTCTAAGCTTTCTCTCCCACACATTTTCTCTCTCTCTTTCTCAACCTTTCTTTCTCTCTCTCTTCCTTTCCTTCTCTTTCCTGCTCCCATTTGTTGACTAATGTCGTTTGTCCTTTTATCATCATTTTCTTATACAATAGTCTTTTTCTATATTTCAATACTTAATCAATTTTCTTTTTTCATCTCTTTTCTATTCCTATTTTCAATCTCTTTTCCTATCCCTATTTTCTACTTTATTTTTACTAATTTTCTTACTTTCTATATTTCTCTTAATCTTCATCATTTGATTACTTTCTTTCTCACTCTCATCATCTTTCTCACTCTCTCCATCTTTCTCACTCTCTCCATCATTCTCCCTCTTTTGATCTTTTCCCCTCTCTTCATCATTCGCCCTCTCTACCTCTCTCTCTCTCGCTCTCTTCATCTTTCTCTCTCTTTATTTTTCCTTCCTTCTCTCCATATTCTCTCTGTACCTTGCAAATATATGTGCTGCTGTCTCCTCGTCTCCCCCTTCTCTCCTCTCTATCTCTCTCCGCCTATCTCTCTATCTGTCTATCGGTTCTCCTTCTTCCACTCTCTCACGTGAACAAACACATCTTTTGTCCTCCCACTTATCAGCATCGAGCAAATTGGATTGCATTTGCATTGGATTAAGTTCCAATTAGATGACCAGTATGCTACAATTAATGGTTGCTTTTAATCATCCAATAAGTAGTTGTAACAAATTAGAAATGTATTAAAGAGATGGGAACGACTTGCTGTACTTGCAGTTGAATGGTTGCATTCACTAACAATTTAGTTCAGAATGAAACTGCACGTAAATGCATAGACTTGTAGCTGTTCTCTCCAAATTTGATTGATAGACATTGAAACTTTTGATTAAACAAAGAATGATCAGTGATAACTTTTACCGTGTAAACTGCATTAAGTCGTTTGCTAAATTATTTTGAACAGTTATCGTTCACACAATTCCATCGTCTTTGATGCGAAATGTAATTTTTTTAAAGGATTTGTACATATTTCTTTGTTAATTTATTCATTTTTCCATCCTTATAAAAACAGTCAGGAAACTCTTATTGCTGCATTTCAATTTCTATATTTTCTACTTCCGAATCTATTTCGAAAAATGTTACACTAATGTTTTTTTAAATATTCACATCCTTATCATTTCTACATATCTCCTGTGCAATCCTATGCAACCTTGAAAATATCAAGCTTATTCAAGATTACAAGTTAATCCATTGACAACTGAATTCTCCCATTCACATAGGCTTAACACAGGGACCAGCGGATCCAAGAGGCAAGGGGTTAATTTCTACACACAGGTGTGCTCTATCTAAAGTGCAATAACCTACCTGGTAAAAGAAATATTTATCTGGGAAAGCCCAGAGTTATTCATTGTCTATCGAGGTGGAAGCAAGTCGCAACCACAGATAAGTCATAGTTATCACTGAAATGCAAATATATGCAGAAGATGAAAGATAGTAGCCAACTACTGTCAAAGGGAGAATTACAATGGCAGTCGCATTGGTATAACAGTCTTGTATCCAGGATGCAGGGATTATTTTTGAATACTCCATTTGAGGTGCCTATAACGTGTATTTCGGGGGAACTGAATAAGATTTGGATGAATCTAATTCATCATCATTTGTTATCCTCACCTTTTTGTTTCATAAATCGAAACAGTTGTCACTTCTAAAAAAAAGGCTATTTAGATTCCATCTGTTTGGAGCCAGAAGGGCATTAACTATGTGTAAAAGGATAATATCCTTCTGCCCCCAAACAGACATTTTTTTTTCTGTTTGTGTACACTTTGAAACGCTAATTATTTCAGGACTCAATTCTTGTGTCTGTTTGTTTATAAACATTTTATGGATATTCACATAAAAAAGTGCATGTCAAGAATATTATACAGTCACATATACACACTATGAACATGACAGACAAAGAAAGCGGACAAAATATACAGTTCCTCAGGTAGACAAAGGAACATCCCTTCACTGCTATTATGTAAAAATGTGTAGAACAGGTGAATATGCATGTGACACCTGTTCTACACATTTTTACATAATAGCAATGAAGGGATGGTCCTTTGTCTACCTGAGGAACTGTATATTTTGTCCGCTTTCTTTGTCTGTCATGTACATAGTGACAGGTATGAGATATAATTTTATCAATCTCATCTTGTAATATTCAAACAGGTATCCATTTAAGGGCAGTGCCAAGGTATGCCCCATATAATACCAAATATCATTATATTGTATTATAGAAATATAAACATGACTTGACATAAGAATATCTTTTTCTGTGAATTTTTGTCTAATTCAAACTCTAGTAGGGCTATCCGGTAGATACAGTCATCAGATATACTGAAATCTTAGATGTTGTTGGTATAAATATAGGATAAAATTGCTTGAACTTGCCTTTAAATATTTAAGAAATGTTTTGTTTTTAAACTCTGAAATATCACTGTAACAGCATTCTCCTCTAGAAGAGTGTATGACTGATAAAGGATATGAAAACAATGTCATATTAAACAAAACTATGAAACACATTTAGCTGATTTGCATGAATACACAAATTTAATTGAAAATGCCATGAAAACTAAATTCAATAAAAACAACATCGGTGTATAAATCATTGGATGTCACCTGTGCCAGGGAAGGGAAATGCAAACTATATCATGTTGGCCAGGGGGGTTTCTTCTTCCGATTTACTGATCAGGATGTGCAGGTGTGCCGCACTAGGGGTTTCCCCCTACCCACTTTGAGGAATGCAGTGAGTGCTTATGGTGCGTATAGGGCTTGACTGTTCTACACATGGGACTTCTGTTTAACATCCTATCCAGGGGATGTGATGTACCATTACCTAGTATGTGACTGTGAAATAGGAAATGGATATAAAACACTGAACAGAGATGCCCCTTTTTCTGTATGATTGAGGCAGTGAATACTTATTATGCTCTAAGGAAGTGTCTCTCATACTCACAGGATCTATATTGTACATCCTATCCAAGAGACAGGGTGTCTTTGCTGTAATATAGCTTGTGGCTACAGAGTAGGGGAGGGAGATAGCATATCAAACAATGATGTTCTTTTTCTGTAAAATGAATGCGATGGATGCTTATTATGCATAGGACGTGACTCTTCTTCTATACATGAAATCACCATTCAACATCCTATCCAAGGGACAGGGTGTTTTTATCTGTTTCCTAGTCTACATCTGTGGAATATTGAAGGGCCTTGTTTTACTATACATGATTATAGTGATGCCCTTAAAACATGAGCTACAATAAGATCATACTTAATACCGGTATCCAAAGTCCATGGGCATTGGTTGTCACAATGAGTACTGCTTTGTATGAGTAAAGTAGTGCCACCTGCTAAGATCACACAGGGGATTAATAGTCTATTTACTGCATAGGCTCTGTGATGTAATAATGTCAAAATAAGACCCAAAATATCCCTGAATAAGCCTCCTGATTCATCTAGTCTTTTTCCTATTAAGGTTCTAGTCACTGAAAAATTTATAGTTATAGATTTCACATTTTAATTTTAGCATATAAAATTTGATATTTTGACTTGTGGCAAAATGCTTCATACCAATCCTTAGAATGATCTTTGATTTCCCAAGCTCAGTGCATAACTTTCAGAGTACCTTTGTTAACTTGCCTGCATGTATTTTTTTTTAATAACCCATGGTTGCAATGAATAAATGTGCAATTGCAATTTTTTTATTTTGATTAGTGTTTTGAAATAATATTACAACTATAAGGTGATCTGATAAGACTTATTGGTTAATCAAAACCATTTGAAACATTTGGGAATATCTCTTAAGATTCACCAGCTTTTTAATTATTTATTTTCTGTTCAGCCAGCTCCCCCCCCCCCCCTCAAAAAAATTGGAAGAAATTGGAAAACTCAAAAGGGGAGACAGGAGAAAGCAATCTCTGGGTATTGCAATATACATTTTAAAAACTCTGATTTTATAGGGACAGGACATAATGAAAATATGATCATGAAAAATGTGCTTGTTTGAATATACAGTAGAATATTGTTCTATTAAAATTAAAAAAATAATAATTAGATCAATTTATATAGTGCAGCTACTATATAAATATAAGGAATAATTCATTTCATAACATAAACATTGTTATCAGGTGGGTGGTTTATTTAGGTCTAATCAAACAAGTGTGATTAATCCAGTTTATCGACCTGAGCGATTGTGTTGACCACTTGATATTGAAAATGCTACTGCAAACTAGAATTAGCTTTTTACCTACATGTCAACAACTAGAACAGAGGATTCATAACAGCACATGTATGATATAATTCAGTAAATTTAGTTTTCACCAATGTTTTGTTGGTTTTTTGACATCTTGATGGTCAACTCATCTGGTATGTTGTTGTTCTGTTGCAAGAATTGTAAGATGGTTTCTTTTGAAAGACAGTTCCATCCTTAGAATTCAAGATTACTGGTGGCATTAAGATGCCTAGACATGTAGATACACTATACGTGGGTGGAGATGAGAGGGAAGAAAATCATTTTCAACAAACCAAACCCTGGGTTTCTGTTGATGCTGCATTTACTGATTGTCTTCAAGATCTACAGGATCCAGGGTTTCAACAGTTTTGTATTCATCTAGAAATGGGTAAAATAGAGAACAGAAAATGGCACAGACCAGAATTGAATATGTGAATTGTAAACTGAGATTTCCAAAGGATGATGATTATGCATAGGAGATTCTTTTGATGCGATCTTGACATTTCAATGTGGCATCTCCAATTTCCCACATGATTTTGATCAGACAATTAGGTTAGTTATGGTGGGATTTTTATCCTCGTTCCAAATCATAGGAGAATCAAAGTAATGTGGCCTACTTAAAAACAGGTAATTTCCAGCCTACGCATTAAAGATTTTTTTCCCTCAAGGTGGAATATGAAGGTTTGCGTAATAGTGTCATATAAAGTTTGATGTAACTCATTTGTGGCTTAAGTATTAAATTACATCTACACAGATCGATTGTGTGGGTGATGCTTTCCCTTTAAGAAACAAATTATATTTGTATTTTCCTCTATAGTACAAATACATAAGTTAGGTCATTGTTTAAAATTATCTTGAGATGTCATTTAGTTGATAGCTAGATGTACATCTGCATTCTATACCTCCAATTTCTGGATCTCTTGTCTTCTAACCCTGTCTGTCAGTCTGTCTCTCTGTCTTTGTGTCTACCTGAGTATGTATGTGTGTGTGTGTGTGTCTCTCTCTCTCTTTCTCTCTCTTTATCTGTATCTCCCTTTATCATTATATATCTTCGTCCATCTATCTCTTTATTATATCACCTCTGTATTGGGAGGATTATTAACTTAAAATGATCATAAAGCACAGGAGGGAAGGGGAGGGGAAGAGGGAGTGGAAGGGCAGGGGGAGGGGGGCGGGAGGGGGGCGGGAGGGGGAGGGGAGGGAGATGTGTGAGGTTTTGTTGGACCTTGCACATGAGGGGAGGGGGTGGGGTGGAAGATGAGTGAGTTTTAACAAAAATGCCCATGAGGAGGGGTGGGGTATAAAATGAGTGGATCTTGCCTATGGATTGGGGGGGGGGCGAGGAGGTAGGGTGGAAGATGTGTGAGATTTTGTTTGATCTTGCCCATGTTTGTGAAAGTACATTATCACACTACTGGTTCTGGTTACCCATCCTTTCTCTTATCTGCAAGTTACATTGACTCCGATCAACCGAACACTTTCAGTGTAATAGGCAAGTGTGAATGGAAGTAGGGGTGTGGTAATGATGGTGATGGTGATGGTGGTGGTGGTGGTGGTGGTGGTGAATGTAATGATAGCATATGAATAAAAAGAGATGAGATATAGCATCTTGTTAACTCTACCTCCATATGTTCTTCACATTATTCATTGCAATGTTTATACTTAAGTACATCTAGCTGTGCTTAGCAGAATGTAAATTGGTATGAAGAATAAAGAGGGTGTGTCCATTGAAAGGGGGGGGGGGGGTAATTCATGATGCGACATCCTCTCTCTCTCTCTCTCTCTCTCTCTCTCTCTCTCTCTGTATCTCCCCAGGCTCTTTATCCCTTTATCTCCTATGCTATTCTATCTCTTTCTCTTTCTGTCTCTTTCTCTTCTCACCATCTCTTTTTCTTATAATTTCCTTCTCTATTGTCTCATTTCTAACTTTCCCCCTCTCCCTCTCCCCCTCCCTCTCTCTATCCTTCTCTCTTCTCAATGAGGTGCATTGGCGTCACTGGTCATGCTGTTTTGCCTACCGGCCTTGATCAAAATGATGCATTCATTCGGAACACTGCCCACCCCTCTTACGCATGCTACCCAAACATTCCATCAAATATCAACCAATATCGCCTCCATTTCCAAGCTCAACATATCCCACTTTCGTTTCATGTTGGGCACGGTTCAGCAATACTCTCAATTACGTGCGCAGTATAGTAGCTCTTCGGTATTATCATGGACTTTCTAGATAGAGATCCATGGTTATATGCAGAGACAGCATGCATGCTACCTTTGTAGTATACAAAGAACGTACAGTAGCTGTCTTGTAACTCTTACTTCTCTGTAAAGATGTAATTATGAATTGTTTAGTGGCCTTAAATTTGGCATATTGATTGAAGTTTTTTCTTCTTAAAAGATCAACATTGTGGATTAAGGGATACCATAAGTGATAGATTGGGTTGCCCAAGTTTGATACCTGCCCGTACAGCACTGATATCCTTTGAGAGGTAGTAATATAGATTTGATGCTCTTCACCCAGGGGATAATGCAACTTGGTGGGAATTTAAAACCCCTGTGTGAGCACAGTATATATAGGCCTACTAAGAGTCATGCTCTCCTCAGAAGGGGAGATGGTACACATTGTGTATATAAAAATGCTTGTTACAAATCCAATAAGGGCCAATGAAGGGAGGGGGTGGTAATGATTACTGTCAAATATATTGATCAATAACCAGTAGGAAAAGGAATATAGAAATACTAATTAAATTATTGTCCTTTAAAAAAAAATTAAGAGAAACTTTGACAACTTCACTTAATTAACCCTTTAGCAACTAAACCGCCCGTTCGTTTCTGTCCGTTTTCAATGCGCTGTAGTATCCGTTCTATCCGGCCTACGGTGATAATGTTATATGTGCGTAATCCTTACGATGTCTAAAGTAGAATTCTGCATAAAAAAATAACGTATGTTTCACATTGTTTAGAACAATTAAAATGGTGATATTAATGCTTATCTTCCAGTGAGTAATAGGCCATTTTTACAAAATTTCAAGTTGCTAATGGGCTAATTTGATCAGGTTTAATTCTAGTCATGTATTTTGCTGACCTTCAGTAAGTGGTCTGGAGCTGAATCGCGCGTATTGTGATGTACTTCACATGTACATATATGGAAAGCAAATTGCAATAACATTTTGCTGTACAGAATAGGAGATGTCTCAACATTCTGAAGAATGAAGCATACCTTTCACATCAATTAGGAAGCAAAATGTAATTTATATTAAACAAGATCAACTCTTGTTTCGGAAGGTCATATGTCTTCTTGCTGAAAGAATCCACCTTATGCATAGTTTCATTGTTAACCCTTTGACTATTGAATTCTCTAATCACCATAGGTGTAATACAGGGAACATCCTTTTCCAGTTGGCAACAGGTTAAGTCTCTCAGGACAGGATGGTCATGTATGTATCATTACAGAACATTAAGTTGAACCTCTTATGGAAAAGCTTGAATAATTTATAAGATCCATTCTTTATTTTAGAATACCTGTATCCCAGGCTTTCATGTAAACACTCCTCCAACATGTACTCTATTGATTATGTGGTATTGATTTGTTTTAAAAGTGGGGGGCATGAACAGGAATGTACCTCAGTGGGGGTCGTACACAGGAGATAAAGGGAGGGCTAGAAGTGGAAGGGGAGAAACAAAGGAGAAAGTGAGGAGTGGGGGTAAAGTTGAAATAACAGGGTGGTATATGTAGGGGGGATAGGGAGTAAATATTATAATGCACAATATTTTTTTCTTCAGTGCAGTCTAAGATGTCTTTCTTTCTTGTGAGAAACAATTTCTAATGTTAACCGATGGCTTAAAGAAATATGCTGAGCATATCTCACTCTTCTCAATATCATATTTTTTCTTCCTCTCTCTAGTACATAACCTAAAGACATATTGGTGATATATGTGCTATAAAAATAATGGTGTATTATTATTATTATTTTAAAGATAGTATAGTTCCCAATATACTGGTACCTAATTGTATCTCAATCTAAGGTTAAATGAGAAATAGTGCAAACTTTTTTGTGCAAACTAAATTTTGAACTGAGAATTCAGACAGTATATCGGTTTCTTGGTGCTCTACCAGTTAAGGAGAGTACTTGATTAATGTCTTCCTCCTCGTCTCAGCTCATTGGACGTTTGTTTATGTAGCACCCTGAAAATATACACTTTGGAATTTGTGAGATACTCATTGCGATTTATACATATGTTTGAGATGGTGACAAGTGAAAGTTGATTGGTTAATGCCAGAAGGGCATAAAGTCTGTGTAAAAGTATATGATTTAATGCCCTTCTAACTCTCAGTAGACCAAGTGTTTAAAAATAACCAAGCTCTAAGCAAAAAGGTGGTATATATTTCTCAGTAAAGCACATGTATTTGAGGTACCTCTCTCAACAGAATAGATTTATAGATCCCAACTTTTAGCACCAGGTCAAACAAAATGGATCACCCCCTTTGTCAATGTAAACTCACTGAAGCTATATGCTACCACAAACCGTCGGGACAATACTGCAGCAAGGCGCATCGTCTCATTAATTATGCATTGGTCGTTGAATAGACATGCCGCGCAAAGGCAGGAGCCCTATTAAGGAGGAGAAGAAAGGGAGGGATGGGTGTTGGAGATGGTGAAAAGAACAAGGCCTTTTCTAGTTGTTTGTCTAGATGAAAATTAATGCCCTATACCAGTGGATGTTTGTGAGTGAAGGTCATGAGAGGAATTAATTAGCTCCGTGCAAAGTAGATACATTCAATATCCGGTGAGGAGAATTCAAATAAAATTACCTGTAAGTTCATTCTATTCACCCATTTGATGAGTAGTTCTGATGCAATTAATGCAAGGGGGTGGTTTTAAAAGTACACACTAATGCCACATGCATCTAGTATATGAAAATAGGCCATATACATATATATATTATAAAAAAGTAAGATAGCGATAGAACTATCGATATTGTGGGTTGGATAAAATGCCAATTTATAGAGGGTTAATATGTATTATGTCATGTTAATTGAATGTAGCATGCACAAACATTTGGCATAGTTTAATATTGCTATGCCATTAATAGGCTATTGTTATTTTCTACTACATCATTTGTGTGGGGGCAGAAAGGATGAACACCCTTCTATGAAGCTTAGAGTGTGTATTTTAATCAGCATCATAATATTTCTGGTTTTATATTATCTGACATAAACATACACCCATGCATTAATATACGCATATGTCAGTTTGCAAAACCAGCAACGATTATTGAGTAGAGTACATCCAATATAAGTATGATAGATAGGCAAAGTCCAAGGTCTAGTTTGTATTGCACTGTACATGCGTCTCATCCTGACACATCTTGTATGTTATACACATGAAACTGTTGTTTACACAGTTGCTATGGCAACTAATTAAATGACATAATCAAGTGGATGATGAATTATAGAATAGTCTCTCAATTTTGCCCTTTCTCTTTTTCATCCCACCCCCTCTCCTCTTTCCATTCTCTCTCTCTTAGTATTTTGATATTTGATGATAATGCTTTGTTCGTATATCATTAGAGTAATGCATTTATTGAGAGTATATATGAGTAATGGCATCAAATCAGAGGTTTGTACAGTCAGATATCAAATGTGGCAGACATCTAAGGAAAGCTTTGCACAGCAGACCTTAGCTAAGCCTATTATGTTTTCACCATTTGATGGCAAAACATGCTCTTTTTGATAAATTGCTTAATGTAATCAAGTTAAAACATTCACAATTTTAGTTCCAATATTGTCATAATGTGTTACTTTACCTTTGTATACATGTACCTGTACTGTCTGATTCAATGAGGATAATCTTTAATATTAGTCCACTATGTGAGAGTATTGTGATGCATTTTCAATTAAAGTATAAAGTGTTCAAAATTTCACTTTGGTTATAATTTAGCGATGTGTCCACAGTATGTGGTCATACGTATGGATACAGTATGAAAACAGTATATTCACATTCACATTTCAAAATTCTTTCTATGCATCTGTAGTAAATATGACCCAATTTTGATTATTATTATTTAAGGTAGTAAAAAAACATAAGTTCTTGAAAAGGTCCATGAATTCCAGTGCACATTCTTAATTCCATGTTTCGCTCTATTTTTTGCAGATCGTTGCAGGATGACATCTCCAAGGCGGAAAACACTGTCAAGGTCATCAGCGAGGAGAACAAGGTCAAGAATGTCCAACAGAACGGCGCAGTCTGCCAAATCTGTCACAAAACTAAGTTTGCTGATGGGGTGGGCCACTCCTGCAACTACTGCAATCTTAAGTCATGTGCCAGGTGCGGTGGGCGTGTCACGTTAAGATCCAATAAGGTATGTCTCTCAACCCCCCCTCCCCCATTTCCAGTAGACATGTGGGATTTGTAAGTACGATCTTGAGAGAAGAAATGCTCAATTTTAAATGATAAGCTCATCAATGAAAGATGATATTACAGCATTAAAATTGAATATCAAGAAAGAAATTAGTATAAAAAACAAATAAGGATTCAACACTAATATAGAGCTTTATTGTGCTCCATTCCCACGGGAGGGTGAAAATGAATTTCTTCAACTTCTTTTTCTATTTTTGGGAGAATGCATGAAATTTTGTACACATGGCTGGACAAAGCAGCTTTATTTAGTTTTACATGCATTGCACTGGATCAAATTTTCATTGAGTTTTTCTTTCATTTCAAATTCATTACGAAATAACTGCTTTTGTGGTCGATATATGGCAGTATCCATTTGCTTCATATATAGTGGCACATTTATTTTATTGATTTATGTACATCCTCATGCTCTGCTTGAAAATGGAACAGCAATACGCTTGTTTATGTTCACATCATATCAAATATGACCATAGTGAAACAACCGCACTCACTTCAATCACTGAGTACAGCCATTGTGATATTTTCATTTATCAAAAGAACATTTAATTTTATCGCATTTACTTTGATTATAAATATATGAATATTGAAGATTTTATTTTCTGACCCTAGGTTGTATTTTCGTAACTCAAAACTCTCTGAATTTAACTTGCATGTATTTAAGCTTTTCAAATCAAACTGAATACATGTTATCAATATATCAAGCAGTTTGAGATACTTTCTATGATTATTCAAGACCTGCTTATTTTATGCCATTTATATATTGTTTTATAATGACAATGATGTTTTAATGAAATATTACTCAGCCTCTAAAGTTTGTTGTATAATATATTTTAAAATGTCAAAATGGTGCATTCGCTATAAAGTTTGAAGCATGTTTTACAACAATGTAACTCATTTTGTATCTACATGTACATGTTTGTGTCTATTACACACATACCTTAGGCACTAGTGTATACATGTATTTACAACATACAATTAAGCTGATCCAAATGCTCATTATTTATTAAAGAACTAAGCTCTATTTAGTCTGAGAGAATTATGCCTGAGTGATTAATATCTTTGTATACTTCAATGCTAATTTTTCGTCTCAATCATGTAACCTTTTGATTTGATTCTCAAATATTCTTGACTGACCCACCGTTTGAGATATCTCAGACTTTTGTATCCAAGGGGGCAAGGTTGATTTGTGTGTTTTTGTTTAATACCTCTGCAATATAGTCAGGTATATATATATTGAGGAACTATATCAGTATCTCTCTCTTTCTTTTATTTTTCATCTGATGCTTTCATAGCCGTCACCCGATAAATCAGCAGGGAGATCAGAGGTACAGTTTTAAAAAAGAAAATTGACTGGAAGTTTTAAATATTAGTTTTAGAAATCCTAACTGGGTGATATATATATATTAACAAACCATGTAATGTTTGCAGATTTAGAATAGATACCCTGTTTCCAAAGTTATGCAGTGACTAATATTCTTTTCATGTATATTGTTCCCCCTTTCCTTTATATTTCATTATAATCAAAATCATATGTTGAATGACCCAGTACCCTTTTGTGTAGATGTGTATAGCAACCAAAATTGAATTACAAAATATATAGGCATACAATATCATTCTTATTTGTATGCCTTTTGGCTTATCAAAACCAACAGTTTGAAATGTCAATTGTTGACAGAAATTATTTTAAAGATCAAAATATTTTTGGTTTGTGTATGTGATTAACATCTCTTGAAGCACGGAAAAATACAAATTTTGTTTGTTTTTATTCTGGAAAAGAAAAGAGACATGTATACAAAATGTAATATCCAATGAAATGATATGCCGCAAAAAAAAAAATATTAAAAAGTGCACAGCTAAAGGTTTCTTGTTTTTACTTGAAAAATATAATTGCTATATTGATGCTGCTATGTAAACCTGTGGAAATTGGAATAGTACCTCTAATGCTAAGTTTACACTTTGTTTCCAGCGGCCACGGCAATCACGTTTCAGGCCACCATGGACAAAACGGGATGGACGTGAGACAACGCAGGGGTACGGAATGGCAAACGTGACAGGCCGTGGTTGCAGTGGATGCCGGCCAGATTTTTTAAACTGTCAAAAAAAATGCCACGGCAGTCACAGTGGGGATGGGAAACCTTGTAGGCCGTAGTAAAATGGGTTGAACGCAACAAATCGTGACAGTATGTAATAGGCCGTAACAAAACTTGGAGGCGGTCTGTAATAGGACTTTTACGGGCCCGGCGCGCTATGGTACGTTGCGTTCTACTACGGTCTGACACGACGCATGCCTTTGGGTGGCCTTTTTATACCTTGGGCACAAAAATGCTCCAAAGCTGCGCGGCATCCACGTTTTATGCGTAGAAAGCCCTGACAGAACGTGAGAAACGTGTTAGACCTTGATCAGAACGTGAGAAACGTGACGGACTGGGAGGGAACGTACTGGCATCCGTGATAGACCGTGGGCTGACACGTCGTGCGCCTTTGAGCCTACGGGACAACAGCCCCTTTACAGTTTTGTTACCCTGTAGGTCTTGCCAAGTTTTCTCAAGGATCCTGTGAGAAAACTTGGCAAGACCCAACAAAACTTGAATACAGAGGGAAAAAGTGTCAAAAGTCCCACGGCGACCTACATTTTGGGCAAACAGAGCTACCGTGGCAGCCGGGAACATAGTGTAAACGTATCATTAGTTAGGAAAACCTTTTATTTGCTTCAAATCAACAGATGTTAATGTAGTGATATAAAGGCTGTTTGAGATGGATGAAGGTTAAATGTAGATAATGCAATGTTGCAAAATTTATGTACATTAACGCTGAGACATGTAATACATCATGTCAATTTATTTCATCTTAATGAAGGATTTAACGCAAGCTGCCGTGACAGATTAAGGACACCTGCACAAGATTTAGCAATTTGTGTGGGTGTGTGTGGGTGTGTGTGGGTGTGGGTATGTGTGTTGTGTGCATACCAAACTAAAACATTAATTTCATATTTTCTTTAGATACTTTCACTCCTACTCCTAAACGTACAATTTTGAATGTGTCATTTTAGCAGACTTAACAAAACTAACATTGTACAGCTTAACAGTCAATCTGAGTTCAAATTGTTGTACACTGTGGTGCACTGTGAGTATGGATAGAATAATATTGCAAGAACTTCAGTGAGACCACAGATTGTCCTTAACACATATTATTTGACCATATAAAAAAAACATTGTCTTTAGACTGTTTTTCTACTCTATGAGACAGTGTGGTACACTCCAATCACAGCAATAATGACTCAGTAGGAACCACAGTCTGACCACAGAATAAAATTAAAACATTGTCATAAAATTGACAACTGTGTTCAAAGTGGGTGCACCACTATGTTACCAATACCACATGTTGCCCTTGAAACATGTGCTACTAATGACAATTAAAATCACTAAAAGGCCATATTGTTTATAAACTGTGTGACATATTGTTTCACACTGTTGTAACCAAGAGAATGAGAGGCTGACCAAAGATTGCCCTGAAATGCTTTTTGGTATTAACAGTTTGAAATCACTCTGCTTTTACTGTGTTTTCAATGTGTGATTTAGTATTACACACTGTGGAAACAAAAATGTTCTGGATGTATGCACTGTGGTTTTACCACGGAGTGAAATTACAGATTTTACATGCTTCATGGTTGTGAAAAACATGAAATCACTACATTAAAATTGTTTATCCACAGTGTGTAAGAGTAAAACACACCGTGGTAACTTTGATATTCAATGTGTTTGCTGCACAGTGTGATTCAGAATGGACTATGTTAAATTGTGATGATGTACAAAGACTCTTTTTATTCTGACGTGAGCTTACTTTGTAACAATGAAATAAAAATATCCTTAGTTTGTTGTTACCAATCCTGATGCTTCAAAACAAAGAATTAAAAATAGATCAATTGTTATTAAAGTGTTGTTTGTGTGAAGGCAATCAAGCACTTGTAAAGCAAATTTCTACAAAACAATTGGGTTGTTTGTACATTTGTTATCAAAACAGGATACTTTGCAGTATATTATCAAACAGCTTCTCACAACTACGTCAAAAGATTTTATTGAGTGCAATCCTTTATATTCAATGAAGGAAAAAAACACTTTTAATTGGACAAACACTGTGGGCTTCTTTGATAACAAGCTTAGTCCCCATTGTATTGAAGGTGAAGAAGTCTGGTATCGGAGACTAGTCTGACGTCACTCAGCCAATGAAGGACTCTTCTATAGCCTCTCATGGCTGAGCCGATGTACCCAGCAAAATGGATTTAAAAGCAAAAGGTTTTGACGTCATAAGAGGAAATGAAAAACATGCAACAATTTATAGATGGACACAAAGTGTACATAAAGATAGGGGCCGACTGTGGTACCGGTAATTAGAAAAAGAAGCATTGTTTAAAGGAAATCAAAGAAAGATATAATTGAATTGCTTTGTTGAGACGATGTCATTAGTTCTGAAGTAGTGTGGAAAATACTTACTTGACTAGCTGCATTGAAAATGGGTAGGCTGTTGTTTGTTGTGAGTTACCTATTGTAATCCAGATTAATTTCATCAGCTAGGTGTTAGGGACTGGTGTGTTTCTGAGCATTGCAAACAAAATGTGGGGATTCTCTATGAAGTGAAATGAATGTTGTAGCTCTTTCAGTTTTGAAGAATTTCAGGCCCTTCAACTGAGAATATTTTTACTCAATCCAAGGTTTTTATTATGAAAATGATTTTATTTTATTGGATTGCAATAACAACAAAGTTATGACAATTACAAATTTCCATTCTTGTTTGTGCAGATTTTCTGTGTATTAGCAGCCACCTATGTGCAGTCATTAACCAATGATATGCCTTAAACTTGGATAAGTCTGATGGAAGATTGTGAGAAATTAAATGATGGAGACAAATATTTTTTATTAAAGAAGGAGAAGAACAAATGTCCTGTAGCTTCTAGGGAATTTTTAAAAACAACAATTTATGGAAAGCACCTTAAAATTTTGCATTTAGGAGTCCTTTTAGAAAAGGAAAGAGGGGGGGGGGGGGTCATCCAAATTATAAGGCACTTTAACAGTTTAACCTTTATATATATATATATATATATATATATATATATATATATATATATATATATTCATCTTTTTGTGGTTTTAGTCTTCCAAATTATTTTACATTGTCCCTGTTTTTGGTCAGTGCTCATATATTCCTACATGTATATTGCCCAAATGATTTCTGAAAGTATCCTAGAAAACAAAGTGTATCTGAGGAATCTTCATGACTAAAATCAGGGATGGGGGTGTATATGTAAAGCATGAACTGGGATCAATGTTCATGATAAAAAGTGACCCTCTATGATGGACATTGTGTCTCTATAGTAAGATGTTCTTTATATTGTTGTGATAATTGACATTTTAATCGTATCTAAACTAGCCTCATCGTACGTCATTTATTAGTAAAGTATTTTGATTATAATCATTACCTTTGCCTTTATCATGACATCTATCATTCATAAATTTCTACATCGCAGTATATTATTATTGCATAATCATGAACTTTTTCCATATTGCAGTCTCATCTTCATCATTTTCATTCAACATTTTCATCCTCAATACCATGACCATTGTCTTCAGTTTGCTCTCGATACTGCAGTCATCATATTTTGTGTTATTTGACTCACATCTGTAATCGTCATATTTATTTTATCCAACTTATAACCGTAATAATTATGTGTTGAACGCTCAGAATTCTAAACAATCTGCCTCTTGCAACAACATGCCTTTAATTACCCTTCCGTGTTGCAAACATGCCCTCCCTCAGCATATATTGGCTAGCCTAACAGGATCTTCATTGATTCCGTGTATGCTGCACATGTATAATTAATTAACCCAATAGGAACTAATGCACAACAGGGTCTGTTTCTAGGAATGTAAAACGATTCCTCATCCGACTGCTGAAGGTGGAGAACGTTTCCCATCTCCAAGATGCATAATGGTGCGTGGTTATGTAACACATCCGTTGGCCACCATTTAGAGGTTTCTGATACATGTTGGTTTTTCGTTCAATGATGCTGGGGCATTCTGATGGGGTAATGGTTTTTGGAAAAAGGAGAAGAGAGAGGGAGAGAGAGAGAGAGTTTTCAAGAGGGATAAATAGAGAGAGGGAGAGAGAGAGATGGATGTAGGAATATGTTAAGAGAGAGAGAGCAAGCAAGAGATGAAGAAACAGAGATACTGAGCAAATAAAGAGTGACATCATATTCTCAAATAGTAAATTAGCTTCTTACATCATCTCCAAATACAGGAGCTATTTTCAGTATAACAATGGAATTAATTCATATAGATTTTACTTTTCTGTATCTTCATATTTCATATTTCATTTCATATCATTAGATAAGGAAATAGATAAATTGTGAGATCACAAACAAAATTCAAAAGTTGGGTATAACAGTGTTTCTCCAGCTGTATTATACATGTCACTATTGAAAATTAGTTCACATCTCATGAAGACAGCATAGTCAGTCATGTGATGTAGAGCATCACATGACATGGACCGTCATGTGACGTAGAGCGTCATCTTATCAAGTTATGCAACCAGACTGAAATTCATATTCTAGACATTTCCATGAAAGAAATTTATAGCTTTGCAATTTTGTTGCACCCCCCCCCCCATGATAAAATGGAAGATACAGGCTAGGTAAACGTGATATTAAATTTTTTCACTCAAAACATCTTGTCAGACAAACTTCTTGAATAAACAATTAATAATAAGATTTACAAGTGTATCGTTCATCAGGTATTAATATTAATAATGTTAACTTGAAATTGAAATTGAATTGAATTATATTAATGATCATGATAATAATAATGATAATAATAATGATAATAGTAATGATAATCCTGATGATGATAATAATAATAATGATCATAATGTATATAATAGATTTTCCATATTCATGTTCAAATGCGCTTGACAACTATGTTATTAACAGAAGTGGTGAGGTGAAGCCCATTCAATGAACAAAAGGACGCCTGACACACCCAGATTGGCAATATGATTGATAGGTTATAAATATTTGTATTTCTAGGAACACCAGGGCATGCATGACACATCCATTTTACTTTGCCACCTCATACCATATACTTGTTAATCAATTTCAACAGCTTGTAAATATATGCTGCAATAGGGAAGATGTTTGATGTTGCCCTTGATAGCAAATAGCTTCAGTTTATGTCTCGTGAGTGCGAACTGTAAAGATTGTGATAGTGCATTCCTGTGATGTTGTTTGCCGAGAGCCAGAACAGTGTTAATTCTGTATTAAAGAGAAGAGGGAGTTTTGGGAAAAGTTAAACAATAATCTGTGAATCTTCTCGTTCTTATGTAGGTTTGGAAGAATATCATAGTAGACATAATCCCTTTGAAGGACTGCTCTTCAAATGCCCTCATATTTGATATATGACAAGAAATAGCTGAAATATTTGGACAAAACTTTCATGCCACACCTGTGTGTAGTCTCATGTAAACAAAACATTTGTGGGTGCAATGCACGTGATCTCCAGCAAGTTTGAGTCAACTTCTTATCGTTTTGATTATTCCAAACCTCATGTTTGTCACCTTTGATCTTGAATTGGGTGGGATTGTTTGCAAACTACAAGGACTGGTCAAGAGGCAAAACGTACCCAAATAGTTGTGTGTGTGAAACGTTGCAGCTGTGAGGATGCAAACAATTGTAATAACTGTCAAAAATTGCAAAAATTGAAAAGGTTACCAGTGCATTGCCTTTTTAAGATGTGAATAAATATGGTTTTGACTGAAAAGCTATTGCATCATAATAGTTGAAAATTATTGTTGATACACAAAGCAATACAAAAGGAGTTAAACAGGAATAGATTTGATTTGGTTCTATCTACGGATAGGGAATCTCTTTATTTGTTAAATGAAAATTAGATCACTTTATTGTTTAATGTAAAAGAGGAAGTATCTGTCTTGAAGAGAAAGTATGTGAAATATATATAAAAGGGTATACACTATTTTGAATATATATGAACATCCAGTAGATTTCACTGTTTTTTCAGCTAGCAGATAAACCATGAAACTGTTGCAAATTGAACTGATGGAACCCCAAATGTAGATTGAATACTATGAATTTTGATAGTGAATAGAGTGGGACTTTTTTTAAAACATCTGAGAGAACAAAATTTTGCAAAATTATATCATGTATTACAATATATTTCTATTATTTAATGTTAACTGAAAATTTCATCTGAATACTTTGAGCATATTCTTAAGACATTTTGGAACTGTACACTGCACATCACATGTTAGGATATTATAAGGATTTCTATAGATGTGGGATAACACAGCATGCACCCCCCCCTCCCTAATTTAACAAACCGAATATTGCAAGTTTGAATACTGCGGTACAGTATATTTTTATTGCTGTGGGAGAGAGATAGAGTGGAAAGGTCCCAATTTCCAGGCAGGCAGTATATTTCATCCCTGGCCTGCCTGCTCTCCAGACATACATCAACCCACCTGATTGGTGGTACTGTTCCTCATCGCAAAAAAGAAGCGGAGCGGTGTATAACCCTGAATCTTCT
Source organism: Strongylocentrotus purpuratus (assembly GCF_000002235.5). Taxonomy (NCBI): domain Eukaryota; kingdom Metazoa; phylum Echinodermata; class Echinoidea; order Camarodonta; family Strongylocentrotidae; genus Strongylocentrotus; species Strongylocentrotus purpuratus. Next base: position 7,262,047 of record NW_022145613.1, on the reverse strand, counting down.
TCGATCGGCAGTATGACGTCACACCTACATCTCTCTCTTTCTCTCTCTTTCTTCCTGTCTCTGCCTCACTCTCTCTTTTCCCCAATGCAGCAGGATGAGCTTTCTGTCTCTCGTAGACCGTCCCTCTGTGTATATGTCAACAAACGGGATATGTGTACATTGCCAGTGCTGTTATGCAGCCATGGACCTTGTAAAGAGAGAGAGAGAGAGAGAGAGGGTGAGAGGGAGAAAGAGAGAGAGAGAGAGAGAGAGAGAGAGAGAGAGAGAGAGAGAGGGAGAGAGAAAGTGAGAGAGAGGGAGAAAAGGATGAATATACAAGACATGTGACAGAAAACGTACAGAGAAAAGCGTCTAAGGAAAGGAATAGGTCTAAAATGTGAAAGAAAGGGAGAGGGAGAGAGAGAGAGAGAGGGGGGGGGGGGGGGGAGGCAGAATGAAGAAAGTAATTTAATACAAATGTAAAGTAGGAAATTATTTTATGCTATGTAAGTTATATTCCTAATGGCTTTGGATGAATGTTACGACAATGAATACACTTGATTTTTAATGTATGATATTGACATGTAATTATTAAATACAGAGAAAGGAGAACAACCAAGCGTGAAGTAGAAATAACGCAGAAACAAATTTAACAATACATTTTTTTTTTTAAAGAGGAATACAGGGAGAAAAGTAAACTTAATGGGAAAGAGAATTTATGGAAAAAATAGATGAGCTAATATGTGACATGATGTGTATGGTGTCACTGGGACAGACAAGATTAAGATAAAAGTAGAAAGAGAGATATGAATGCAAAGAATACAAGAGACAGATTGAGCAGAGAATAAGAAAGAGAGGAATAGAGAAAGAAAAATGTAATATAAAGAGAACAAGAAATCTTACATGGAGAAGGAAAGAGAAATATACACATAGGAAATGAAAATGGTAAAGTGATTGTAATAAAGGTATTTTCAGAGAATAGGACAAAATGACCGACAGAGAATGAGAAAAAAAGATTCAACGACATTGTGAAAGAGATATACAGAGAACGGAAGGGACAGGTGGGGATGGGAGATACATAGATCGCAAACGAGATCGAGAGAGAGAGAGATAGAGAGAGATAGAGAGTAAGAGATAGTGAGGAAGGAAAGAGAAGGGCAAGTCGAGTTAAATGTATTCGGCTGCACGGTCCCCTGCACGTATCGTTCATTATGTTTAAGTGCATTATGCTCTGTTTGGCCGCAGAGTTCCGGTGTACGCGCATTACATGGCGGGATGTGTGTATGGAAGGTGCTACGTGTGGCCATAAAACATCGCCCGCTGATGTGTGCTGTGTATAACCAATATATTCTACTTGTGTAGATATCGTCGTCGTAGGGACAGAATGGGCAGATGCACATGTACTTATTCAGCGGGTATCTTGTCATTTGGAATGTGCTTTTTGACTGGATAGCCATGGTAACTTGGGTTTTTGCAGAATTATTTATGAAGATGAAATATCATTCCTTCCATACAGTTCACTTGAATGGAAGACCTGAGGTTGCAGAGTGAGAATTCAAGATGACAGACATATCTTATCATAGATAAGGTTTGCTGAGAGGCAGAAGGGAGTTACCTCATGCTGTCACTCATTTTTAATGCCCTTCTAGCTCATAGCAGAAGATATGTTTGTATTTGCATTCATGTGGGAAGGAAAAGGAGAGGCTTTTACAGGTAGTTGGTATGATATGGCAAATATCATACTGGTTAGAATAACAAAAGAACTGAATGTCAACAGGATTTTAAACAGGAAATGTCAGAATATAAAACAAGACAGATATTTACTCGTATCAGCTAGGATGGATAAGATGGGTATACATATACAAAAGAAATGCAAATCCAGGAGAGAGAGAGAGAGAGAGAGAGAGAGAGACAAGAGAGAGAGAGAGAGAGAGAGAGAGAGAGAGAAAGAAAAAGAGAGAAGGGGGGGGGGGGGGGGGTCAGAAGGGAAAATGAAAGGAAATAAAGTAAGGAAAAAGTAAAGAAAGTGACAAAGAATTTACAGAAAGATTTTACCAAAATCAATAGGGGAGACTGAGTGAATCACATTGTGGTAGAGAGAGGCAGAAATGTACATTAGGGGAACGAGATAGAAAGAGGGCAGGAGGGATTAAGAGAGACAGAGAGATAGAAAGGCAGATAGAGTCGATAGAGGAAGGGGGAATAAAAGGATATAAAGTGCAACTGTAAGTAGGAAGGGGGGAAGCAAGTGACCAAGAAATTAGAGAGAGTTGTAGGGGGAGATTGAGTGAATGAGATCAAGATAGAAAGATGTAGACGTATGAATTAGAGGAAGAGAAAGCAAGAGGGAAGGAGGGATTAAGAGAGAAACAGAAATAGAGAAAGAGGCAGAGACAGAGACGGGCAAAGAGAGAGAGAGAGATACACACACACATACACAAGCAGAGAGAGAGAGAGAGAGAGAGAGAGAGAGAGAGAATGAGAGAGAGGAAGGGGGGGCAGATAGAGGGAATATTGCATCAGATAGGTATTACAGGCAGAGAGAGAGAGGGAGAGAGAGAGAGAGAGAGAGAGAGAGAGAATGAGAGAGAGGGGGGGGGGGGCAGGTAGAGGGAATATTGCATCAGATAGGTATTACAGTAGTATAAAAGGGAGCGGACATGTATATTGCAGTCATGGCATATATCAAATGAAATGTCAGGCCGTCCACTTTCCTCTGTGGCAAATTGAACAAATAGACCCATGTTTTCTCTGCTATTCCGCAGTGTATTCCTAACAGAATTACATAATTCAGTATAGCTTGCATCAAGAAATGGGCTTGAGACCATAAAACTATAAATAAATCTTTTCAGTCTGAGGAAGAGAAAAGACTTTGGTTACATTTTTAATATCATGACGTCTGCGTTGCAATTTTTGTTTTCTGTTTGTTTCTCTGCCTTTCTATAATCTTTCCTGAGAGGCCCACCTGCTCTATGTGTATACTTCTTTTGCTATATCTTTTCACTTTTCATTTCTCTCTCATTATTTAAAAAATTTATGTTTCATATCTATAGATAATTGAATTGAAATAATTCCTATGTTACGATAACGACACATGCACATATATAGTGCATTTTCTATGTGTATGTTTGATTGTGCTGTGCAGTGTTAAGTAAGTTTTGAGTTTTAGTTATTCTTTATACTGTTATTCTGATTGAATTCTGTTGAGAGGCAGAATGCCATATTACTTCACATAATTTGTTTTAAAGATTTAATGCCCTTTTGGCTTTCAACAGACAAATATTATGATTATAGAATTATTATTTTTTTTAAAAACAGTATTGAGGAGTTATTAGGGTAGTCACATTATAGTTGCAAGTGCTGCATGGCAAATACAAATAAAATACTGAATTTAAGAGTTGATTTCAATGAAAGTGACATTTGATTGAATTCACTATTTAATATCAAATGCAGATCATTTGAGAGAAGAAAACAAAAATTAAAAACATTTACATTTTTTGAAATCCCCAAACAATGGTGAGAGACTGTCGTCTATCTTTTAATTATAGGCTTTTAAAACTATTATTTATTCTCTGTATTTCATCACTGTGCTATTTTACCTCCAAAAACCCATAATGTCATCAACTTTACACTAGTGATTGTATCACTGAAATCTTTATTAATTGAAAACGAAAGGACAGCTCTTGTAGATTAGAGCCAGAGGCATTATTAGTTCTATTGCACAATTTGACTTCATTTTCATGACCCAAGCATTCATGTTGAAGATATAATAGGCAATTTGTACATGCAGGAATATGTGAAATGCATTGTACATTAATGACAGTAAATTCTGATCAACGAATTAACCGGTTAAATAGGAGCAGCATTTGCCATGCCAAGCCCATATCTATGCAAATGAGCAGACACTTTATCGTCGCCCGTGTGCGTTGAGGCGTGACGGAAACAGGAGACTTTTTTTCTAAAGCTGTAGAAAGGAATGATTGATTGATGCGCAAGGAGTGGTGATAATCTTGCCGGTATAATCCATGAATTATTTGTGCACCAATGTATTGACATTTGTAGTGGAGGTATAAAACCCACGCCCGCTCTCCCTCTCTTTCTCTCTCTCTTTCTATCCCTCCGTCCCATTATCATGCGGCGACGATACGTTACAAAAGTTGCTCATTAGTAAGGTAAATGCGAGATGCATGGCGGAACAGCGCATCCATATTTATACTCATTCTGCTGACTACCCTTGATGTTACATGCCTGGCTTCACAGGAGAGTAGTTGAGTCCCGAGACAAAGTCACATCTAATTGGGACACACCATCTATGACCTAGCTCATCAAAATTCTTTATCAAAAAATATTCCAGTTCTGTAAGTTCAATACAAATTAGTTATTGACATGAAACATGTTATATATTTTCCATTTGTATCTCCTCGCATCCTCTCCTGACATTGGGCAACATCAAGCAAATTAGGGGATTAAAAAACTAATGATATATTTCTAGCACAACTGCAGGTATGCGGGTAAATGATTTATTTCTAGATATATGGATTTGGGTTTTGAAAGAAATGATGTATGGCTTTTCCATTTATCATTTATCTTGATCAAATATCAACAGTACATGTAAGTATCCTTCATGCATTGAGGTTTCTGTAGAATCATAGAATTTCAGCATTAAGGTATAGCTACTCATCAAGTTTCTTGCTGCGAAAAAGATTTTTTTTTTAAATTGTTAAATTTTTAATGAAAGCTTCAGATTTTACATTATCTGCTCAGTTGCATCCATCTTTTGCACAGGTTTATAGATCACTTTGCTAGATGTTACATATGAAAGCAAATTAAACGTGATTACACAAGCTTTTAAAAATCAACTCATAGGCAGTTTCAGTTCTCAACTGTATCTTTTATTAAAGATAAATAAATCATGTTTGGATTATGTTTATTATAGTAATGTTAGCACAATGATGCAACATGCTATTGACATTACCTAAGATGGAGAGTTCTAGAAAGTCATTGCAATTGTTTTTTTCTTCAGTAAACACGATCTGAAATGACCTGAGGAAAGCATTTAAAATGAGATGTGAAATAGCTGTTGTTGTTAACGTTGCTCAGACAAAAACATTGTTTTCGTCATGATAGAATGGGAAAGCTGCAAGGCAAATGTGTTTATTTAATCTGGATTGCACTTTAAAAACAAAATGATGATAACTTCCATTTATATATATATCTTTTGAGATACATGTAAATGGAATTAAAATCATGACTTTACAATCTGAAATGTATCATTTTAAGCTCTAAACAATGATTTCTTTTTAAAGAGGAAGTCTAAGTTAACTGCGGTTCAAATTATTCCAATTAATACAAAAAATATATGGTAAATTACTATTAAAATGAGAAAAGAAACCAAGCTAGTAGTCCTTAGGATTAGGACACATGTTCCAAAATGGATGTGGGTTTGATGTGCTTTTAGTGTACAATTTCCCACCTTAAAATGTTTTTGTTCTGAAGTTGATTAGTGTTTGGAGAATGATTTATAATTGGATTTTAGCTGCTTTGGGACTGCGTATTCAGAGACAGAACTCAGAATAACATGTAATTTTCTTTGCTTGTTACTGGCGAGAAATAAAACACCTTGCATACCTGTTCAAGGTTGTTTCATGGTCTGTCTGAAAACATTGATTGCTTACTTCATTGCTCCAAGTTTCTACATGATGTTTGATAGTACTTTTTAAGAGGTAGTATCTTTTTTTATTAACGCTTTTCTGTTTTTAAATGTAACCAGTCAAACAGAAACAGAAGTAATTGAAATTACTTCAAAAAAGTAAAAGCACTAAAAACTAAGGCATGAATATCTACAGTTATTCAATTTGCATCATTCCTATCATATACTTTTCAAATCTAAATGGATAGCATGATTGTATATGATGATGAAATGTTTAATCATCTCTGTTAAAAGTATAACCGGCCTTTTAGAATGTATATATATCAACTTATAAATGTGATCATTTACTTTTTTATTGATATATTGTAAATTTATTTGTCCTTTTCTAGGTCCTCCCACTGCGAATGAGAATTTTCATTATACCATGTGTGCACGTATGTTAATAAATAAGTTATTGTGGCCTTTTACCTGCAAATCAACTCAACCCTTTAAAAAATTTATATCTATGAATGTAATTTATGATGGCTTTGCCGGTTGGTTGAAAGGGAGGCATTTTGATGTACAAGGAAAATATCTAAAAAGTTATGCTTTGTAGATTATACATGTCAGGGGTTTACTCACCAAAATAAGTATGCATGGCCTACAGATTCTGAAGAAAATGTGATCTTTAAAAAAAAAATCTGCATTTTGCATTTTGTGATATCAATTAATTGTTATTTATTGTAAAAAATTAATGTAGGTATGAGTGGGTAGTATGGGTTTTTAAAATTCTGTTATAAAGGGTTTGAATGCAAGATGGCAAGCGCATGACCCTTGACCTATACCAATTGTTGCTCCATCCTCCAGCCCACCCTCCTCCAACCCACCCTCCTCCAAAACCTTGTTCTGTTAGTTTGGTTATATTACTCTATATCCAGGTTTTGCAAGAGCAACATATATTGTAAGCATGAATGATTTAATGAATGGTGGTGATGGTAATACAATTTGGGTATCTATATATCTCAAATTTGTCATGATTTTGCCAGGAAATTGCTGTGGAGTTAAGTAATATTTTGTGCGCTTCTTTTGCAAATTTATTTGTATGTGTTTGTATGGTGTAGGCAGCTCTTTTGATGCTCCAGTTTTAAAATCACCATGTCATTTTTGTTTCTGTACAGAAGGTTACATATTGTTTGCTGAGAGCAAGAAGAGCATTAATTGACAAACTATTACATGGAGTTAATGCACTTCTGACTCTCACCAGATAATGATATGGTTTTATTTATTCATCCATAAATTGTGAAGACTTATTCTTGAGAAAATTGTTAATGCATGTAGATTTGTTTTCCTTTTTGGTAAACTTCCTTTTAAAAAAATTAATCATATTTTACCTTCTAACTTTCAACTATATTATCTAATTGTGCTTCCTTCATCCTAAATCTACATTAAACATTTGTTGTTGGCAGAACAGTATCAAATGTCTGGTTAAGCTGATTTGGGTGTAAATTTAAAGTTATTAAGTGTCAAGTTATCAGAATATTGACCCTGAATCTGTTCTTTTCTTATTTCTACATCCAGGTGTTATGGGTGTGCAAGCTTTGCCGTAAGAAGCAGGAATACCTGACCAAGACAGGACAATGGTATCACGGTGGGACAAAAACGCCCCCTTCTACTCCAGGAGACAAACTCAAGAAATTGGCCATGTCAACAGAATCCCTCTCTGCAGTCTTATCATCGGCACCAAGCACTCCTGGGGCAGGAGGTCCTCCAAGCACTCCATCTTCATCGACTACGGCAAGAGCCGGAACAAGGACGACAACGACAAGCCCAGCAACAACGACAACGGTGACAACGACGAGCAAGACAGTATCACCAGCATCATCAACATCATCGAGTCTGAACCTTAGGGACAGAGAAAGACTGAGTGATAGCAAAGCGCCTTCCTTACGTGGACAACTGGGTAAAGATGGGACACCTCCTAGTGGAGGCCAGTCCAAGGGTTTGACGAGAGGTGGTAGCCAACATGCGCCTTTAACACGCCAGCTTTCAAAGGATGATGACTCTGGACCAGGCACTACTAGACCGGTGCATAGACCACACGGTAGAGACAGTCTGAGACATGTGGATGATAGGGATATACGAGGGAATAGAGGGGCAAGGCGTGAGCCTCTCTATGGCTCTAGTGGGGACTTGAACCACAGGGATCAAGATAGACATAGGGATAGGTACCCTCGCAGGGACCGACCAGGCGACCGTGACCGGTCGATTAGTGGTGATAGATATGGACCCAGGCAGGCTGGGGATCGTGCCAACTATGCAGGAAGGGGAAAGCTTCCAGGGCCCGAACAAGAGCCCGACAGTCGCAAGTACCCTGAACCAGATCAATACAGAGATCGTCGGGAACGTTACCCCGAGAATGACAGGTACCCTCCCAGATACCATGAAGGCGATAGGCCAGGAAGGGGCTTTCCTCCTGAAGAACGATTCTACTCTGATGATCCAGAGAGGGATAGGCATAATTACCACAAGGAGCCTGTGTCCAGGACAGCAAGTGGACGTTCCCTGGACCGACAAAGACGGATGTACGACGATCCTCCGCAGGATTTCCTGCCGGATGGATACCCTGACTCTTCTAGTGTTGTAGGTAAACGAGATTCACTCAATAGAATAGAAGGAATGGAACCCCCTTCAGGACCTAGTGAGATTGAGCCTCATATAGAGAGGAGACCTCGTGAGCGAGATAGGAGAGACCACATAACTCATACAGTGCCATCAAATGTTCGCGAGAAAGAGCGTATCCCAAGTGACTTTGGGCCACCACCTGTGCAATATGGAATGCAACGATCCTCTAACTACGGCAGCTCGGCCGGGAAGCGGGGAAACCACGGTCATAGACACGCAAACGCGGGGGAGGACATTCCCGACGCACTATCGCAGGATTTATATGGAGTACGGACTGATGTGACGCCGAAGCAACATCTAGACCCCAGTTCCGCGGCGGGGAAAGCGAGCGCAAAAGATTCGCGCAAGACGGACTCCATGATACGCAATGACTCTCTGAGTTCTGACCAAAGCGAGTGTGTACGCCCGCCGCCGCCTAAGCCGCACAAAGGAAAGGGGATGAGGAAGAGACGTGATTACTCATTGAGCAGTTCCGAGGAGGAAATAAGATCAACGCCAGACTATACCAGCTGTGACGAGGGAGAAATAGAAAGTGGCAGCATCAGTGAAAGAGGTGAGTACAATTATCATAGTCATGCACACCTCAATAAAAAAAAAATTACCGGTAGACATAAGACAGCCTCTGGAGCCAGGAGGGTTTAAACTCTTAACTTTAACAAAGAGTTTATCAATACCCTTCTGGCTCTCGCAGACAATATTGCCATCTTTTCTTCTACTCGAAACCAGTAATTGACATCAGTTCACACAAGAATAGATGAGTTTTATTCAAAACTTATATTTAGTAACCATTAAATAATTTCTACTAACTGATTATTTGAACAAAGTCATATACTGTTCTTTAAAATTATTTATATTAAAGATCCTTTTCTTCATGTTACCTCACATAGCAACATTCAAGTAAAGGTTGCACGATATTTTCATATTACTGCATGCAAAGTTCATATTTAAGTATAAAATATGTAATTGGAAAACATTTGTCTTTTATATTAGAAATTGCAAAATTATCTCTTTTTTCTTGCATACAATTGCATTGAGGAAATCAAATTAGTTTTTGACTGAATGACAGAAATAAAGACAGAAAGAGAGGGTAAGAAAAGGGAGAAGGGAAATGAGAAAAGGAAGGGAGACTTTTATTTAAATATCGACACAGATCAGGAGAGAGACAGATTGAGAGCAGGGAAAAAAGGGTAAAGGATGAAAGAAATGAGTGAAAGACAGACAAAAGTGATGAGGGAGGAAAGGAGACATCCAACATAAAAATGTAAAATGGAGAAGTTAATAAAGAAAACTAAGAGAAAGGGAGAAGGAAAAAAAAAAGAGAAAGAGTACATGCATAGAGGAGGAAAACTATATAAGGTCACCAAAATATATGTAATGAGTATCATGTAGAGTACATCTTCCAAGCCAATCGATTGTACCTGCGCTCTGACATTAATGGCCCCCTAACTAAATCATGTTAGATGCTGTATGTATACTATGTGCATGTAAGCATGCAGCGTCCGGGCCAGCGCAGTGACATGTTTTTACAATATTTGAGAGACTAGGCATCACTCCAAATTAGATTTATTCAGATGTAGAAAATTGCTTGGACCTCGCATGTTTACCGGAATAGGCAGGTAAATACAAAGCCCCAGCAAATACCAATGAGATCGACTCCCTCTCTCTCTCTCTCTCTTTCTCTCTCTCTCCTCTCTCCCTCTCTCTCGATCCTGTCCACTCTCTCTCTCCCATACTTCTTCATTTCATCAAGACCCAATTTATTGCAGAGTCTAAAATTAGCACAGGGCAAGGTAATGCTTCCTCTTTGTACATTGGATGCAGGCAGCATCGGACTGATTAGTTAGGAGGCCCTCGTGTGTCGAGATGGGGAGAGCGATGACAGGATGGTGGGGCGGGAAAGTCCTCAGGAATACGGGCGTCTGAAAGTGTGTTTAATGATTAATGTCGGGAATAAAAATGTTGAAAGCTAGGGAATCAAGTCACGTAAAAGGTCACTCTCGGAGGGCTCATAAAGGCTTATTCATTTGACCTGGGGCTGTATGATGGAAAGAACAAACAAGAAGTAGGTTACATTTGAGGGATATCAGAATATTCATCCAATTATGATAGCCTGATTAAGACGAATGACATTCAAAGAAGTTTCAGTCCAATGAAGCAGTTCAAATTAAAGTGAATAAACACTATTAGCTAAAAACAAAGGGGTAATATATAATAATTTTCTAAAATTGGAAAGGCATGTAGGAATAAAATAGAAACACATTACATCAAAGATTTTTTTCTTCAAGAATTCCCATATTTTTAAACACAATTTTCTTGCATGTACTGTATGTTTATACAATCTTAAATGGACTTGGTAATATTGTTCAGATGAGAGAAATGGTACTAAGGTAGTGACTTAAATGCTAGATGTACAATTCAAGAAAGTTTAAGTGATAACAAACCATTATTAATAACAAAAATCAGGGAAAACTGATCTGATCATTCCTTAATTCTCCCAACTATATTATTACAATTTAATTACATTGTATGTGAATGTAAATCATAATAGAACAATGGATTGGCTCTATGGGACTGGTCAGAAGAGATTGATTTATCTAAATGGGAAAAAACAGTGCTGCGTGACCAGGCACATAACTATGACCGAGTTGTGTGTTGCCCTTCTAAAGCTTCTGGAGCTTTTAAAGCTAAGAAAACCAATCACAAATTTTGACCAGAACCAAGAAAAGCACATTTTCAACAAATCTGTAACCTTGAGCAGCAAATAGGTCACACCTGTATATTAGCTGTATCTGGCTCTTTCTTTCATTATTAACAAACCATAGATTTTATAAAGGTCAATGAAAATTGTTGATTGCAAACAGTAAATGGCGGTTTGAAAAAAATATAGATGTGGAATAAAATATGGTAATAAAAGTTAAGCATTGTAATGCAGGTTATCAGAGAAATCTTAGTCATGAACTTTTCACCCTCTACATCAATTAGATCAGGTGACAGGACAAAAAAAAAGAGGAAAGGAAATTTGAGGAGGGGATCTTGCTGGCCGGATCTGCAGTCTCGTTTCGCCCGTCCCTAGGGATTCTAACACTGACTATTTTCAAACCTCATTAAAAAAGAATCGCTCTCGTGCAGTAGCCGGCAGTCTTCAGCCATATATACCAACTTATCAGCCAGTAATGAATGATTAATGGGTTTTTATCACTTAAAAAGGGCAACAGAATTAATTTGGTATTGATGAATGTGTGTTGAGATCCGTTACAAACTACAAATTTATAAAATACCTCTGGTTTGAAGCTACAGAGGAATCATGTTTAAATTGAAATCTTCTTTTAAAAATGAGGACAGATGAAGCTATCAATTGCATTATTGTGCCATAATGAATTAAAAATTTGCCCCATTGTATATTAATGGTATTGAATTTCAATTTTTCTTTCTTAGCCATGGATAAGCATTGTATCTTAATTATCTTTTGCAAGGTTCTGTCAAAAATTGTCATCGTTCTGCATGAAACAGTTTCCACTGTAATCATAAAGCTTTTCTTTTACAACCTTTTAGACTACCTAGAACATTCCAGGCACACGTCTAATTTTAGAAGGCTTCTTTTGATTCTCAAACCAGAAGACAGTTCTGTCTATCTTTTTAGAAAAAAAACCCTCTTCTATCTTACATTGCAAGCAATAGCCCGAGGTTCTTCCATATCTACCCAAGATCGTTATGCAGGCGTGACGGCAATAAAACCAACCCTGTCATGCGTACCCTGCTCTAACCCAAGATGGATCTAAAAAACCATCAACTATAGCCAAGTTTGGTCAAGGGTGAGGGCCATATGTGAGGCAATGCCCATATGTACTTTCTAATATTCCTATGCCAGGAGACAGAAGGGCGTGTCATATAACGCCCTTCTTGCATTCAGCAGGTGGTGGAAGGAATCTAAGACTGTGATGATTAATGGAGGAGGGGCAGTTATGAAAGAGGGGGGGGGGGGGGGAGCTGTAGAGTTATGTTCATGAACTTGTTAAGAAACTCCAGGGGATTCTCAGTGATTAGATGATTATGTGTATGAGTGCTGAGTAGTATGTGTGTAAGAGCAGAAAATGACCGTACTAGTATATGCACTGGGAGAAATGACCAGCATTAGTTTACAACAGAATAGCTTCCACTTATTAGCTCATAAAACACAAGCTACTACAATTACTGTACCTTTACTTCAATCAAATAAACTTATTATTTCCATCATAAAAGACAAATGTTTTCCAGTATTAAACATAAAATGCGTGTGTGCTTTGAGTTTTAAGTTGAAATTGGACATGACTTTATGAAACCTAAATTGTATTCATTATAATCATGAGCTTTATATACTATATGTATTTTTGTGTATGTCTGTCGGGATGAATCTTTGATATAAATCATACAAATTTTTATATATTAAAGATAATACATGCCTTTTATCAAGCATGTTATCAAATATGATTTAATCTCTTTTCCACTTACTTTCACTCATAGAAAATGATTACACTTGTTTATGATGTTTACATACTACTATTTGAGAAATAGTTAACTCTATGTTACTTACTTTTTTCCTATATCATTAAGAATAAATGATTGACATTTATTCTGACATCAATATATAGTTTGTTACTATAAACAGAATGCAAATTTATATGAAAACGTAGTTCTTGCGTGTAGTTGCAGATTGATAAGAAAATCCAAAAATAATGCTTAAATCATTCAAGCATTGACATTATTTGATTTATACAAATATGGTGAAGAACTTTTCTTTTCAGATTGTACTAGAAGAATTTTGTCATCATGAAAGTATTGTTGCGTCAACTGTGAAATATACCTTTCTAAGTGCATTTTCCCTGTAAAAATGATATTATCGTCAATTTGCATTTGCCTTTAAACCATATAATATTTTCTTTTAATTCAAATTCTTGTGTAATCTATTTTTCTCATAAGCTAGTGAAAACTGATACTTTTTATTCGATGGAAATATATAATCCAGTTCAATGTCTTAAAAATGAACAGTGTTTAATTTTCCATGAAATGCATTTTATAGAAATTATGAACTGTATATAATCCTTTCATTATGATACACACTCCAAACCTTAAAGACAAACATCAGATATAGATATCCAAATATATTTCTAACCATATTTTAATATACTTTGTTGCGTATTTGAGCAAACTTATATTCATTATTTTGTCATTAAGAGCAATGCACAATTGACACATTTCTTGCTCCCTGGTGACATATACTATCCAAAAATTTTAACAATCAATTTCAACTTTCATAAAGTGCAATTCCAAATATTTGAGTGCATTGTAATATGATTTCCGCTATCACTTTCTTCTTTAAAGTCTTCTCTACCATGACTTAATATCAGTCTGATCCTATTTGTTGTCTTATTGGTAGAATCTTGGTTTATATATACATGAATATATGTATTAATAATGATGTGGGGTACTGAACTTTGTTTGGCAGCCTGATATTAATTACACATATTAAAAGCCATTGTCATCTTTCAATCATTCTCCCCATGGCCTTTGGTTTGGTTGCGGCTGGATATAACCTTTAACCCCTAAACCAGGTGAGCTAGACTACTGGGATGAGAGGCTTGGTCCTGAATCTGCTCCTCGACACCATCGATATCATCACCATCATCATCATCTCCACAATCACCATAGCAACCATAATCATCATCCTCGAACCAACAACAACCATGGGCAGACTGCAGCGGATTCTGCCCTAACACTGGTGAGATGCTCCTAGCGGGTAGAAGTCAGCGTGATTAACCCCCACCAATGCTCACTATCTCTTTGCCAAACTATTTGATATCTACCACTTACCCTCTTTCCAAAGTAGATCATGCTTTATATACTCAAATGTTTGTGTGAGTTAATCCATTGTTTTTTGTGTGTTTGTCTCTTTTCTTTTTTTATTCCTTTACAAAAATCTTGTCCGATCCCCTCTCAATCACGAAACTGCTGATTTTTTCCAAAACACAAAATTACCCCTCTCTCAAAAAAAACAACAACTTTGAAATGCACGTCTGCTGCCACAAAAATCAACTCCCAAAATGAATATTCATTTGCGGCTTGTGACCTGATTCTCGTGACCTCAGGGTCAGGGGAGTTAGACATCACATCGAGTCCCGCCACAGCAGGATCCAATAACCATCCAGGGATCCCACCGGGTCATGGGGCAAAGTCGTCCCCCACGGGGGCAGTCGCGCCCCCTTCCTCCTCCCATCACATCCGACACCACTCTGAGTCGGAGATAAACCTAGTGTCGTCCCCTAAGAAAATTGTGCACTTTGGGCGTGGTGAGGCGGGGCACTCCCTGGAGGAGGATGACAGACAGATCAAAGATTCAGGCATCGACACGTGCAGCAGCACCACGCTTAACGAGGAGCATAACCTAGGTGCCAAGGTCAGACGTCAGTTATAACAAAACAAAAATTAAACAAGTCATGTCAAAAGGTCGTTGCTTCATTATGAATCATGCATGCAAGCACGCTCAATTGTTTGTATTGCACCACCTATTCACAGCCATGTTATGCTTGTGTCATACATGTTGCCAGCACGGTAATCATTTGCATGATAAATAGCTATTATTCCAATTTTTATCATTTTTATATCTAAAGGCACCCTCCATTAAATCGACCAACCACAAACATGTTTATCTTTCATTAGCTTATACTAAAAGATATTGGTCAATTTAACAAGTTTAAAATATAGCCACAAAGTATCTGCATTTTGAATCAAACATATGCAGTGGAAGAAATTGTTTATTTAAAAAATATATATTTAGTGTCATATTTTATGCCAGCAAGGGCAGTTTGCCGAAATAGGGATCACCTTTTTTGCACCTTTAAAGAATTGTTCAACTTTTCTTGCATTTTGGATATGCACAGATTGATGCAAAATCTTTGTCTTTTCCAATTTCATCTTTTCCAGTAATCTTGACAAATAAATTTGCTTGAATTTGAAAAAAGATTAATACTATTTTGCATACAAAAGAATACACATAGTACTTAAATTTTGATGATGAAATAACCACAATTTTGTCATTATCACTGAATGCACTAATGCATGACGGAGGATTTCTCACAAGATGAAATATTGCATCATAAAATATAACATTTCCAACCAGTATCTTCTGGAACTTAATAAGGAGGAATAAGTGCTTTCCTATATATTTTGTTACTAAGTCTTGCTTGCATGTGCCTCATTCAAGAAAAAAAAATCAAGCTTTCATGTTATATAAAGAGATAAAAATCATATATCAGCTTTTTATGTATGGCTGCCTTTTCTTACGTTCATTGAAGCATGACATTTGACCTCTGACCTGTGGCACTAGGTCAGATCTTGCTGTGGTGTCGTCAAGCTGATGATTTCAAACCTGAGTTTAAAATTTCAAAAAGTTTTTAGCGATTTCAATACTTTTATTCCCGATTTTGTCCATTTCTGCCTCAAATTTTACTTTTTGTTGAAGTTTTGTTTTGACATGAGTTATTTATGATGTGTTCTATCTCTGTTTTGTTGTTTTGAGTGCTGAAGTATCGTATTTAGATAGATTTTCAACCTTTTCTGACCTCTCAATTTAACAAAAATACACACCATATAGTAGAATCACCTTTTTCTAGTTGCTATCTGTCCACCTCCGCATTTGTCATCAGTATAAAAGATAGCTCAATCTTTTGTAATTGTCCTTTTTTTACACTTTGTAACCTTTTGACGGAAAGGCATGGATGGATATTTAGAAAATAGGTCATTTAGGTTTTTAGATTAATCTCACTATAATACAAAAATAAAAAAGAAATATAGAATCCCATCGGTTCCACCCACCTAGTATGGGCTTCAATGTCTTGTCAATTAATAATTGTGGATTTAAACATAAAGCAGTACATCCAATCCTAAGCCTCTAAAGCAGTTTGCAATTGTCTTTTTTTCGCTTTGTAACCTTTTAATGCAAAGGCATGGATGGATATTTAGAAAATAGGTAATTTAGGTTTATAGATTAATCTCACTATAATACAAAAATAAAAGTAAAATATAGAATCTCATCAGTTCCACCCACCTAATCTTGGCTTCAATGTCCTGTCAATTAATAATTGTGGATTTAAACATATAGCAGTAGATCCAATCGTAAGCCTCTAAAGAAGTTTGCGGATAATATTATCTTATAATGAGTGCCTACGCCCTTTCAATAGTCTCTTTTCTCTTCCACATCTCAATTCTTTTCCCCTGTTATTCTTTTTATACTGTATCTATCATGCAACATCCTATTTTTCCATCTCTTTTCCCTCTTTGTAAACCTCTTTGTGTGATCTCCTATATTTTATTTTGAGATGTCACGCTACTCTTTATTGTCATAATGATCTTTTACTTGTCCAGCTTATTTCATTTCCTTTTTCTTGATTTTGTATTCTTGTAGTAAGTTTCTAAATAAAATACAGCAAATATGTAAAAATTTACTTTATTTCTTAAACCCCATTTCTCTGCCACTTTGTTAGTGCCCTTAGGTTCATCTCTCTATTCTGCCCTCTCCCAGTCTTTGCCCCCCCCCCCTTCTCTCTCCATATCTCTCTATTTTTCTTATAGTTTTCTTTCATTAAAAAAGATCTTGAACTACTAAAAACATTTACTATTTCATCTTAGAATTCATGAAGTTTATGACTTTTATTTTCAAACATTCATTATGTGTGTTAATCCACCTTATCCAAAATTAATTTGAGAAGCATTCTCATTAACCCATACTCATCCAAGATATAAGATTACTTTGATCACATCTCTAAGTCAATATCATAGCTTCAATTTCAAGGTTCACTGATCCCATCAAAACGATTTGTCATTAGGAATTTTTTATTTAGATAATCATTATGAATCCCGCTTTACCACTTGACTGCCAGGAAAACTACCCAAAATGTTAGATACTAATGAAATGTAAATTAAGAATCACCTTCCCAAATTAGGATTTTCTTCTTATCAGGAAAACTACCCAAAATTTTATAGATACAAATTAAATGTAAATAAAAAGAATCTTCTTCCTAATTTAAATTTTCTTCATATTTTGGCCAACCAACCACTTGTAGGCTATGAAAGCAAATGGACTTGATGTGCTCCGCCAATCGTTACTTGATGAAGAAAGCTTGGTAATTGATTTCAAACATTTTTACCCCTTTGTAAATCTCTCTAACAAGTGGCCTGTTACTCAGTGAATGGACTAAATTCCTTTATATTTAACCAGCTTGTAAAAGCAGTGTGAGAATACACAAATTGAAAACCATGAAAAAGTAAGGATATGTTAGCAGGTAAGTTCCAATGTCAGTGAATATGTGTAATAATACATTTGATCAAGATATATACTTTTATAAGAAGTTATATGTTTTACCAGCCCCTTTAACTATAAAATTTTATAAGAAGTTGTATGTTTTACCAGCCCCTCTATCTATATATAGTCACCAAAACTATGTAATCATTATGATTTTAGGAAACAAGTTTATAAGTCAAGAACTCAAATCTCTCTAGATTTATTGAATGTGAATTTTAAAAAAGCATTTGAATCAAGATTTTGTAGCAGTCATTTGATGGAAAGTTTCACACACTCATCTGTAACACCTCTCTACCTCATTGGTATTGTCTTAATCCTGTGTGAGATTGTTTCATTCCATCATTAGCTATAAACCCATCCCATCTGAATGTTAAGAACATGGTGCAAACATTCAAACAAAATGTAATATCTTTTGTAGCATATTGATTTTGGAAGTCATGATGTCTAACTAATACAAAAGGCTGTTGTTTTTTGGATTATTTTGAAAAAGAAAGTTATGTGCTTTGACTATTGATACATTTTGGGATGTTTGCAACCATGTTCTGTTGTTGTTGTTGTTAAAATAAAATGAAAATAGAATGAAAATTTGTGTCCATATTGCTCCTATCTCTGTTTCATACATGTATGTCTTGAACAATCATTTTGTTATTGTAAAGTGTGCTTTCATTTCATGGCTAAGTGCATTTATTACTTTGGTAGTATGTTGTTTGATGTGCAGAATATCATTGATTTTCTTTATTTGAAATTTAAGATGAACTGCACTAGAATAATTCAGACTTTCAGTTTTGTGGAGAAGAGCATTAATTCTATATCAAATGATATCAGATTACATGCTTCTGTCTCCAAACAGTCTATACCTTCATTTAATAAAAGAAATGTAAACAGAAAAGATCTTTAAAGAAGTAATGATTCTATAAAAGATACGCTCCTTGAGTATTCTGCATAAGTTTGAAATGATAAGTTAACAAGTAATAACATATTTTAAAACAGTCGTGTTCCCTTTAACCATTAGTACTTTATGTTTTAACTTCTTTTAATTTAAGGTGATAGAACAGTATGCAACTTACATATATATACCAATCAAAACTCACTTATTCATTTTCTTGTGGAATTGCCAGATTTTTGTGTTTCAATTTCAAATATAATTCTGATTTGAATCAATTTATGCATGTATATGTTCCTAAATGTTTTCTTTGTGAACAATATAACTACCAAATTTTGTATCATTACTAACTATTCTAGTAATTAAATTTGTTACAAGCTGGAACAGAATATTTTGCAAACATTACTGTAGACTACAGTGTAATATTTGCGCATGCTAACAATCCTCTAAACAATGTAACCTGTATGATTTACAGTACCCTGTGAATTGGCAACCTGACATGGATAACAACGTCCTCATTGGTCAGATGGTTCTAAGAAAGAACCAATCAGAAGCTTGTACACATCAAGACTCCAGTGCCATTCTAGGGTTAAAGGTCATTGGTGGGAAGATGAAGGAGGCGGGGCGACTGGGGGCGTTTATCTCCAAGGTTAAACGAGGTAGCATAGCTGACACCGTGGGTCATCTAAGGGCAGGTCAGTTTAGTTTACAATTTTATTAAAAATGTTATCTTGTATTTTCAATGAGCTAATGATCTTTTTTAGTATTACCATCTTTATAGAATTTACCATAAACGTTTTTATGAGGCATTTTTTCAAACATTATTTTTTTTTGTATTTGAGGCAGCAGAAAGTCATAATTTCTGTAACTGAATGATGATCCAACAACTTTGTAATTTTGTTTGTTGTATTTCCCATTTTATTGTCTTATCCATATTTCTAAGAAATATTTAATTCCTTTTTTTTTACTTTGCACGTTTTATTAAAGATTTTCAGATCATTTATTGTAGCCATGGTCTTATATGTCTGCTGAAAATGTGTCAGGAACAAATGACTGGGGTAGGGGGGATTTTGTTCTTGATTCACATATTCTTGCATGGTATCTAATTTTGAAATTCATGATCCTTTTTAATTCATAAAAGTAAGACAAGCATTTCTTTCAGCACAGAAACTGAACACAACACCAGGACATCGGTGTTTTAAATGAACAGTATTGAAATGTCTGAGTGATTTTGGAAGATGCCACCCCAAGTATGTATCTCTGACATTCAGAAACGTTCGATTTGTCATATTTATGTATTTTGTTGTTGTTGTTGCTTACCAGGTGATGAAGTTCTCTCATGGAACGGTCACAATCTTCAAGGCAAGGATCTTAACGAGGTCTACAACATCATCTTTGAATCTAAGAGCGAACCTCAGGTTGAGCTTGTGGTTGCAAGACCAATGGGGTAAGATTGTCAAGTTGTAGCTTAGTCCCTTACTTACTTGCCATGGGCTGCAAATCAAGCTCAGAGAATTAATTTGAGTGTCAACCATTCTTCCTGACAGTGTAACGGATACTATAGTTGGAGTATATTTCAGTGTGATACATTTTTATATACCCAAATTAATCATGACGCAAGCTATTACACGTTGGAACTTATCTCCTAAAATCAAATTATTGTGAACTGTTAAAAAACGTGGCAGTTCTCAAGGGATAGATATTACTTTTTCTCCTTTATATTACTACTATCAACTTCTAATGTCTTTCATATTTTCGGTATAATATATCAAGGGTGATGCTACTTATGCTCCGGTGGCACTTGCTCCATGCTTTATAACGTCAAAGATAAAAGAATTATTAGGGTTAGGGTTGTAAATGGTTTTTTTAGGTTAGGTGTATAGGTTTTGGGTTTAGGTTAGAATTGGGTACACCTGTAACATTGGGATCTAGGTTTGAGGTTAGGACTTTAGTTAGTACAGGAAAATCCACCATAGAGCTGTGAATGCCTAGGCTTGTGTCGCAGAATCGTTTTAAGGAGACTTTATATAAAAAGTTAATGCCAGGCAAAATCAAAACATCTTTACTATTAAGAGGATTGATTAACAAAAACTGGATGTTCCCTCTCTGAAGTATATGATCTGTGAATACAGCATGAGATAACTTGGGCCGGGTGTTATGGAAAATATGTGTTTACTGCAATAAAATCATATTCAAGGGTTTAAGTTTTGCTGCCAGTGTTTCATCTGCTGAGAAGCAGGGGGCGTTAACTTCTATCACACATAGAGAGCCTCAAGGCATTAATTCCCTGTAAAAGCGTATGAGTTAATGCCCTTTTGCCTCTCTGCAGTTGATATAACAGAGTTAACATCCTTCTTATAATACTGAGACTGAGCCTTTTAACTTTAAAATTACATCTTATGTGAGATCCCTAATGCCACATTTAGATTTCTTAAAAGGCAGTTATAGCTAAAGCTTCACAATGGTTTTGAGATTCCTTACATGATTCTAGAAATACATAATGATGGTTATATGATAGTTTTATGGCTAATTGAGACTATATGTGGCCATGGGGATCTTTTAAAATGCACTCTGCCAGCCTAGAAATAATCCATTTCCGCTTCAATCCGATCGGAAGTAGGATACCTTGGTCTCGACAATGGTTTTAAAACATTGGTATTCCCTACGATGTATGATAATATTCCTGCAAATTCACACACTTAGGACAGCATCTGAAGAAATTGTAGACATATTCTAAAGTTTATTGACTTTTTGTTCTGACTTTAATTTTCCTGCAGAAGTGAGATACCTCCTTCTTCCAGGGACAAAATAGCGCAGTTCCAGTCGCCGAGACCAGACTCTATCATGAAGAGAAGCAGTCAAAGTGAGTTACAATGTGAGCCAAGAAACAAACTACTATCATCACAATTATAATATAAGAAAAATGCACTGCGTGTAACCATATTTTTGGTATTGATGGGGAAATAATTGCAGAGTCACAAGAAACTCACACTAATTCCAGAAATTATAAGCAAATGTTTGACAACTGATTTGGTAGAATTTAAAAAATGCACTGTAACTATATTTTTGGTAATGATGGGGAAATAATAGCAGAGTCAAAAGAAACTCACACTAGTTCCAGAAATTTTAAGCAAATGTCTGACAACTGATTTGGTATACAATATCTAATGGTTAAGGGAGAAGCAAAGAATAATTCAGGAAACTTAGCTAGCAGGCCTGTGTACAACATGTGGCCGCACTGGTAAATGTGAGTTGGGTTTTGTTTCAGTGAATGTGATTTTTTAGCAACTTTTGGTACCTTGTTAACACCTAGTAGGTCAAAAAAATCCATCTTTTGCATAAGAAGTAACTCATACTTACATGTAGCCTTAAGCCATTTTCTTTTTAGGTTCAGGTCTTTTTCAAGATTAAGATAATTTTGAGTAAGGATGTGTGAAGTTTTCTACATGCTTTACAGTCTTCAAAAATTCATCAAGGTATTAAGAGACATTTGATCATGAAATAACAACATTTATGCTTTTCAGGTTCGAGTGGGTATGAATCCAACAAACCGAAGGAAGAGGAGGAGCCTATGCCGATCGTTAGTAGGGTAAAGCGGCCCTCAGTGACCATCACTAGCCCAGGAAGCCCTGGTCTGCCGAGAAGAAACACATCCCCTACTGCCTTGGGTGAAATTCAGGTAAAGCACCATTCATATTTTTAAACAATTTCTAAATAACTTCTCCTTTATAGCCTGTAACATGAAGTGTGGGTATTATCAAAATCTAAACATTCTACTTCTGGATGCATCATATTATCTGTGTATCCATATCTGTATTCTATGCAATTCAAATTTTTGACAACTACACATGCATTGGTAGCAATACTATTTCATTCCTACAGTGTAACCTTCACCTAAAAAATTGATTTGTGTACAGCTAGTATGCATAAAATCAATGTCAAACACTTTATATGATATTTTATGGCTAAAACAAATATGGGGTATATAGAAGAAGAAACAAAACCTCACATGTGGCATTAATATTAATTGAGACTTTAATTAAACTTGCAGTATCTCTTTATAGAAGTGTTATTTGAAGCTCATATTTGAATAGAGTATAGCCCATGGAACCCCCAAGGAACCCCCAAGATACAGAACAAAATATTCCTTGGTGAATTAGTATGCTATAACAATTGTAATAACTAGTTATAGTAACAGTAAAGACAAGTTTTGTCATTTCGAAGATGTGGGTACATATCCCACCGGTGCCATCTGACAGTAAGGATGACCCTTCAATCACTGTAGTCGTACAGCTACCTGACCATTTGTTAAGGGTATAGTTGTGCACAAGATGTAGTGCTGAGAGGGGCAAACAATAACAGACATTAAACATAAACGTGCCTCAAGAGGGCAGCAACACAATGAGAAAAGAGGTAAAACAGTCTGGAGAATACATGCATAAATGCTGTTGCTGACTCTCCAGGATATACAACATTTACCACCCTTTGCATAGCAGGGTTTAAATCTGCCTTGTCATTTCTGATGAATAATAATGATAAAGCTGCATTTATAATGAGCATGTAGCTATCCCAGAGGATGCTTAAGGGGCCTATACCGCGTATTATTATTACTCCGGGATATATGTGTATTAGAATTGACATGTAAATATTTTAATGCTTTTTCTGTATGTTCACCTTTTTGTCTTCAGATCAAACTTTGGTACGAAAGCAATAATTACCTGATCAACATGACAGTCTTGACAATGCATGGGGCTCAGCCAAGAGACACAGGGGATCTACGCAATCCCTATGTTAAGGTCTTCCTACTACCAGATAGAACGTAAGAAGATACATTTCACAAGAAGAATGATTGATGTGTTGAATGTGTAAGACTTGATATTACATGAACAACTAGACTTATAGTCTACTTCAGATTGAAAGAAATAAAAGATGTTTAATGGAAATATATTGTTTGTGTTGAGTGCACAAGACATGATACTGCAGGTACCATTTGTCATAACTTTCTCTAAGGGCTTTGTTATATCAAGAAAGAGACAAGTATGTACCCAGTCACAGCATCAAAAGAGAAAAACACCACAACTGTTGGTTGTTAAAATACATCTGGGGATGTTTTATGACAAAAACCATTGGCGTATGATAGCCACAAGATGGCGCTCTACCTTCCTAGCAATGAAGTAAAACAAATTATGTAAATGATACAAAACCTAAATACATATATGCTTCTGGTGTAATATTCATTTATATTTGTATTTATATACAAATCAAATATTAAGTTGATGTGGCAGCACTACTATTATCCACTGACTCCACATCTTCTGTAGATGTAATTTCATTTTTTATTTTTTATATTTTTTCTTCTTCAGTGAGGAGACGAGGCGACGGACCAAGACCATTCAGAACACACTCAGCCCCAAGTGGAACCAAACCTTCACCTTTGGCCCCATCAAGAGGGCAGATTTCAGGGGTCGTGACCTGGATGTCACCGTCTGGGATTTTGAACAATACGGTGCTAAAGAATTCCTGGGACAAGTAAGCATCATTTACTTTTATGAAAGAATAGCATGAATGGAACAAGTGATTTAAAGGGACTTGGTAACATTATTCAGATGAGAGAAAATGGTGTCAAGGTAGTGACTTCAATGCTAGATGTACAATTAAAGATAATCTGAAAGTTTGAGTGGAAACAGACCATTATCAATCATACAAATTTGGAAAAACTGATCTGAACAATTCCTAAATTCTATGTTATTATAATTAAATTAAATTTTAGGTGAATATAAATCATCTAAAAGCAATGAATTGGCTCTTTGAAACATTTAAAGATTTTTAAAAGCCTGTTTTATGTCTTAATATTATTTTCATGGAAAAATGGTTGGGTGAATTTACTGTTAGAGGGAGTTAAACATTGATGCCTTCAAGGAAAACTATAAATATCTTTGTAATTTGAACATTTGTAAAGGATTTTTTGCATGTTCAATAGTGGGTTAGTACAGTAGGAGGAATATAATGAGTAACATCTCATACAAAATTTAGGCATTTTTTTGTCATCAATCTTCAACAATGTTGACGGTTCACTTTAAGAAACTAAAAAGACTGAACTAACTAATCTGAATTTGAATTGTCTTTCCAGAGTATTTAGCAAATAATGATCATGAGTAGTGAGGAAAATAATGATAAGATGTACTTGATTAGATTATGGATAGGTGGGGGTAGTGCCATGTGAGTAAACATTAAGGTCCATTTTGCTTGCATGATGTAAGTCAACTTTATGAAACCAACTGTGAAAGGAAAAGTTGATTTTAATTATTCAATGTGAGCTTATAATTCATTGTCAAGGTTTAATTTCATTTGTAGAACTGGGCAGAAGCTTTGAGTAATGATTCTTTAGAATGCAAAATATTTGAGTGAAAAAAGTATTTGAGTTATAACAATTTTGAAAAATGTTTTCCCGAACACATATTCTAGGTCACATTCTTGCTCACAATACTTTGAGATGGGTACTTTTAACAAACTACAGCCTTTACGATTAAAATTGTAACATTGTCTTTCACCTTCCTAGATGATGCTTCCCCTAGAGGGAGCCCCATTTGACGGCCAGTCCCACTGGTACTCCCTCTACCCTCACGGCAGCTCACGTCACCAGCCGTCCTCACCGCCCCAACAACCTCCTCCGCCACCTCAACCCAAGAAACAACTCCCGCTCACCACGAACAACAACGGCAACCCTAGGATGCACGACATGATCGACAAGCGCGAGATGATCGGCAAGCACGAGATGATCGGCAAGCACGATATGATCGGCAAGCACGATATGATCGGCAAGCGCATGGCTCAGGAGAACGGTAACATGCGAGAGAAGCTCTCGCCGAGCTCGGTTGGTCGTATCACCGATAGCGATGTCTCAGACTTTGATGATGGATTGACAGGGCTATCAGGTATATGATGCGTGATTTGAGTGGAGTTAGTAGAGGTGCTTATAGATAATGCTTATGAACCTAATTCTAACCCCTTCTGTGTCAACTTTTTTTAACAAAAAATTGTCATAATGAACTTTCATTTATGATTGCGACTTATGACTTGTGTTGCTTTGTTTCAATGTGGCATAAAATATCTGTTTAAAGTCAGAGGGGCACTAACTCTGTTTTAAAGGGGGTGAAGCATGGCAAATACTGGTTAACGCCATCTACGACTTTTTTTGGACGAACAGCATGTAAACGAATGGACTTGATTAATAGTCAGCGCGCTAGCGTTCGGGAAACAGACCAACGTTCTCATCACCCTTCGCGTATTTTGCACGCACGTGAAGACTGCGGTCGAGTCGTCTGTGGCCCCAAGTCAGGCCACGGGAAAGACGCGTAGTCTCGTCATGCTGCACCTCCTTTAAAGAGTATGGTTGAATGCCTTTCTGGCTCCAAACAGACCTAATATCTTCCAGGGGACCAAACCTCTAATGTACCTATTTCTGTTTCTGGAAGAAGAATGTAGCCATAAATTCTCGGTTCAAACACTTCTTCAAAATTCTCTGGTGGTGTTTGCCATACGTGGCTCAGAAGGGGTTCGAAAGATCTACCTATGTATACTATATACAGCTTGCTTTAATACACTGCCACTGCAATATAAAATACTTATGCACTCTCTACATCCATGGTATGATGCGGGAATGTAGGAACAGATATACCACCGTTTTTATTTTCTAAACTCTGAACTAATTTCGACTACCCCTTCACAACTGTTAAGTCATGAGGAAACACAGGCAAAATTTTTAGGATAAAGCACTATTCTTAACTAATGCAGTTGACGTAAATCATGCAATAAGGATAATTCCTGAATCTTTGTGTGTTTGATCGGTTTTTAACAAAATATGACAATGCTTTATAGCTCCATAAAACACTTGTTTTTTATAGTTTTCTGGCGACTTTGTGTTGTAAAATGAAGGGATGTCTTTTATTGCATTCTCCTAATCTGTCCATGAATATCTATTGAATTGCTTTCATGGATGCATGCCATCTCTAAACAAAGTCACATGCTAAACTTGATTAACTTAACACCTGATCTTTAGATTTGAAATGCACTGTAGCATTATTTCTTCTGTAAGTTCCGCTCCTTCTTCAAATCTCTAATGCATTGGCAAAATGTGTTTTTTCTCTTTCGACCGTTCATGTTAACTTCTCTCTTGTAAATGAAATCTATTACCAGAAAGCCTGAACAAAGTTGTGAAAAGATTAGTTTTAGCTGATTCTCTCTGAATTTTCCAGACATTCGAATTAAGTGATGATCGGTGTTGCGAAGTATATGCGTCATCCATCTTTAAACAAAATTATTTTGGAAACTACTGAAGCTCTTGCATGAATTAATAAAATGCCTCTCCCCACCCAGAAAAAAAATAAATAAATAAATAAATAAATAAAATTATAATCTATATTCTGATGCACTAAAAACTCTTTTGTAAGTTCTTGATCTTCAGAAAAATCTCAGAAATTCCTAATATATATTTTTATAATTGCAACTTGATAGCTACTACAGATTAATATGATTGTTTAACTAAACAATATCTGGCAAGAACTTTTGTGTACATATTTGTTTTTCCTCTTTTTCTCGCTATCTGTCTCTCTTTCTCTTCTCTTTCTCCATTAACAAACTAAACTTTGACTCCTTTTAGGGGGCACTACCACTGGGGCGGGGGACGTAGCCAGTATCTCGTCCTTTGGCAGTAGCTGTAGCCCGCCCCCGGTCAGCGACCAGGACGACAGACCGTCTAGTCAAGATACTGACTTCCCACGTAGTCAAGCCCCGCACAGGCGTGCTGGCATAGGTACTAACACCCCTCCCCCTTCCTCCCCTCTCCCTAACCCCTCCTCGTCCTCCATCCCCTTTAGACCATCATGTAGCTCACACCAAAAGTGATATAATGTAGAGCCTATTTTGTGCATAGAACTAGGATTTGATTTCAAGTAATGGAGCTACCAGTAGACACCGCTTATTAGAAACATTAGCAAAATCATTGTTATTATTGTTATGTATATGTCAATAGGTTTCAAGTGGAAAGGAAAACATATCTGGCAAAATTCGATTCATATCAAACCACTAACAAAAGATATACTTAAATTTATCACAAATCTATCCAACAACAATAAAATAAATATTCGAATTTGAATGTCACGTGCTGTTAAAACCAAAAATAGAACAGAACAAAAACCTTCATGTCCATAAAATTCATGGCAAAATCTTCTTTTGTTTTGATAGGGCCTGTCACATTCAGAGCGTCTATGTTTAAAGTCAAGTGTATCATATTCTCTCTTGTTACTTTCCTCATCAGCAGGGACAGCTGTACGTTTGCCATCATATCGTTTTTATCATAAATATCAACTTTCATCACATCATCTTGCAATCATTAACATTCTTAATTTCATCAACATGAACAAATTTATAAATAGCTTCTTTTTCAGCATTGTTGTTATCTTCTCAAGTGTATAATTTTTGTTACATTATCATCAGATTTGATGATCATCATTGTCTTTTTCACCATTATCATTTTGGGTTTTCATCACATTCATCAATCTTTCATTATTTTTGTAATCAATATCCGTTTTATCAGCATCCACTTGGCAAAAGAAAGCAGAAGTAAAACAAGGAAAATTCACTTTTTTTTTCTGCAAATGAATGAAATAGGGGAAGCATGCTGATCAAATCTTTGCCAACTTCAAGTTCTCAATTGAGCAAGGAGCTCAGTTTTTCATGAGTTTTATTCCTTTGAAAGAATTCCTTCTGGTGCTCCTAAAAATTCTACACACAGATTCTTTACATGGATTATGTTAAATACAACAAATTTATTATTTCACCTGTTGAAAATGAAGG
Organism: Strongylocentrotus purpuratus; assembly: GCF_000002235.5. Classification (NCBI taxonomy): domain Eukaryota; kingdom Metazoa; phylum Echinodermata; class Echinoidea; order Camarodonta; family Strongylocentrotidae; genus Strongylocentrotus; species Strongylocentrotus purpuratus. Next base: position 7,233,685 of record NW_022145613.1, on the reverse strand, counting down.
GGAATATGAACATCAACAATCACTTATCCTAATAACAAATAAAATTATTTTGTTAATTACAAAATTATCATTCTTCTTTTCATTTTTTCTCATTTTGCAGTAAACCCATTCTGTTTACAGTGTTCAATGTCACATTTGATTATTATGTGTTTTTATTTCTTTTGTTTCTTTTCCCTTATGCCATTAGCAGATACAAATCTTTCATAGCTAGCACAAACTTAAAACAGTTAATATAGCCTTGATACAGAATACATTATGTTTGCACTAAAATCATTTATCATAATATGAATTTCTTCTACAGCATGTACTATAAAAATTTTATTATATTATTGCATGTTCTTGGAATGGATAATTGCATCATTATAATCATTTAAAGGAAATTTGTTGATTTCTCTGGTTTTGACACAATACATTTTTAACTAAATAGGATATCATTTGATGCATATGAATACAAATGCATTATTTCAAACTGGAAGTATTCACATTTTCAAGATAAACAGGAATATATCCATTGCTTATAATTCTACCTGCACCTAATATTTTTGTTATATTAACATTCACGCTATCTTTTAATCATAAACAATTTTTCCCAATTGTTGACTGTCTTTCAACAGTGACACCTCCAACTCAAGAGGACCTGACACCAAACGAAGAACCAATGCCCAACAAACAAAGGCGCAACTCGCAGAGCACACTGGCCGTTCCCGAAAGGGCGTCTCGCAGGCCTCGTTCCCCATCCCCCATCAGAAAAGAGAGAGGCAGGACCAGGCATTCTGAACCAGCAATAGAATATGACAGACAGGATGGGGCACAGGACTTGCAGCAGGACCCGGATCGGGAACAGGACCGTGATCGTAATCGAGACCGAGATCGTGACCGTGATCGTGACCGTGATCGACCACTTGATAGAGACCGAGACAGGGATAGAAACCACACAAGAGACAGAGGACGAGAAAGAGAGCGTGATCGTGACCGACATCGTGATCCAGATCGTGATCTTGACCATGACCTCGATCGTGACCGAGACCGTGATATGTACTCATACAGGGGAACTGAGGTTGATAATATAAGGACTTCCCCTAATTCTATATCTTCCCGAGGTAACGATCAGCGCGAGTCCCCTCATCGCTTAGACAGGAGCTCACCCAGGAGCTCACCCCCACGCCGGGGGGAGCGCGAGCACCGCTCAAGAACACTCTCCCCTCCTAATGTGTACGAATATTCTGAACCCCGGAGATCACGGTCGCCAAGCCGCCGGTCGGTCGAAGGCTCGCAGTCGGACTCGAACCAGCGACGTAGCAGGTCCGAGGTCCGAGGGGAGATGGAGTACGACAGACAGTATAGAGGGCGCAACATGCTTCCTCCACCTACGTCGGGTTTAGATTCCTCAAGCTTACCAAACTCTCCAATCCATGGGGGACGTAACAGCCCCTCTTCCACCCCTTCTACGCCACGCAAGCAACAGCGAAGGCTACCCCAGATACCCCCTTCATCAAAAGCTGATAAAGGTAATCAAAAATTCCATGCAAAGATTTTATATTCAGTGGTAGCTAGGGTTGGGTGTCCATTGCTTTTACTAACCTCAACTGTAGAGGACTGGAATAATTATGTCATAATCTTGTGACTAGTAGTTTCCCTTCATGGGATGAATATAAATTATCTCAAAAATGTTCTTCCACAAGATTAATTGATGTTGGGGAAATTGATTCATGGACTAGAATCATCATCTAGAGTTAGCTAATAATAATAATAATAATACTGAACATTTATAATGCGCCATGTCTTTTTCCCCAATAATCTTTTAAGGTGTTTGAAGCAAAGGGGTTGTGGGTTGTATAAGACCCAGAGTCTGATCTTGTGTACTTGGAGAAGTTGGCTTTTCTCCAAAAAGCCCTTAGGGATAGGAATGCTCATAAAGGATTATTCCAAGTAATCTGATGTAATTCAATCAGCTCTTCTTGGTGTTTGACCTGTGAGTTTCTGCACTTGACTTCCATTTTTGTGTTTTTATTCTAATCTTGTTGAAGCCCCATCCCTCCCTCCCTCCCTCCCTCCCTCCCTCCCTCCCTCCCTCCCTCCCTCCCTCCCTCCCTCCTCCGCCTCCTCCTCCTCCTCCTCCTTCTCCTCCTAGCTCCTCCTCCTCCTAGCTCCTCGCTCCTCCTCCTCCTCTTAGATTTTCCGGTTGTAATTCTTCTCATCAAATGTGAGGTCTGCCCTCTTTCTTTGTGTCTTTCTTTTCCTCTTTCTCTCTTTTTTCTATTTCTTTCTCCTTAAAGCCCCACTGCACTAGTTTGGCCAGGAGGGATTAGACCTCCCTGCCAAGTCGCTGACAGGTGGCTATCTCATCAAATCAGCTCTTAATTAACATAAGAAAAAGGGGATCATGGGGAACCAATGGTCACCGATTAGGCATCGTTTGCTATATAGAGGGCGCAAGTAGCTATAAGTAGTGCAGTGGGGCTTTAAACTTCATCTTCTATCTTCTCTTCCTATGTTCTCTTTCCCTCCTGTTTCTCTTCTTTTTCTCGCGATCTGAATTATTCTATGGCGTCTATCCATCTCCTTTCTTTTCTATCCCTCCCCTGTCTCTATCACTTCTCCCTCTCTCTATCACTTCTTCCCTCTCTCTATCACTTCTCCTTTCTCTCTCTCTCTCTCTTTCTCTTTCTCATAACCTTTCTACATGTATAATGGTTTGTCTCTCTTCTCTATCTCTCTCTCTCTCTCTCTTTCTCTCTCTCTCCCTCTCTCTCTCTCTCTCTCCCTCTCTCTCTTCCTCTCTCTTTCTCTCTCCCTTGTTTATTATTCATCTGTAATGCATTCTTATCCTCGCTAATCTTTTGCTTTTAATCTCCATGAGCTCTTCCGGGTACCCTAATTCGTTAATATAGGGGTCAATTTCTTTGTAAACACATGTCGGCCAAATGTTAAGATTGGCACGTTATTGAATTACTATCCAACGGAAATCTAATAAAGCGCTTCATTAGGAACCTGCAATGATATTGCACTAACCCCTCTCTCTCTCTTTGATTATCTAATTTACAAGATTTTTGACTTCAAAATTCCTTGTACGATGAATGAATAATCTAATTCTCTGAAATGCATGGTCTGTGCTTTTCGAAGTGAAGTATATTATACAACACTGAATAGGGTCAATCAAGGGATGGATTACTACTACAACTGAATAAGTGTTGTGGAAAATAAATTATAAGAGGTATTCGGATATAGAAAGTTTTAATAATATCCAAAAACATATCCTCTTTATAAACAATATAAAACTGCACTGTTTGCTTTTAATTTGGTCAAATGTTGGGGAAGATTTCCATCATAGAAGAATAAATATTAACATCATTTTATTCAACATATTATATTGAATTAAAGTTTGGGCACCTCCACTAGACATTTCCCTCATCTTGTAATTTTCCAGCGGCCTCTCTGCCAGTCAGTAACCCATTGACTACTGTATTATCACATTGGCCATAAGTTTAATACAAGAACAACCCAGTTCGAGTAGGCAATTGGTTAATAGCCCCTGACCACTGAATCCATCTACATGTATTATCCACGTAAGAGCATATACTTCAACTTCCATGTATTTATGTATCTGGATGATGAGGAAGTTTGAGGCAAAGGGCATGTTCATTTATGACTCAGTATAAATATGTACATGTTATGTGTGGTCATATTACTCTTCCGAGTTCCGGTTTGGTTGGTTTCTGCTTCCCAAGAGATGATCAAGGGGTATACGATGAGCTGTGACATATATGACTACACTGCCTCTTGAAGTTCAGAACTCCATTGATACCTTTACTAGTGTTGTGCATGCACTGACCTAAGATGGAAGCCGGTCTTTCAGAATCTTCTTTAAGACATCCGAGTTGCCTCGCTGCTCTGTCATTTGTTAAAGGTATATTGTTGATATTCCTGGCAGGGGCAGATCTAGCATAGGGTCATGGGTTGAGGACCCCTTTATTGTCAGCAATTTTATTTTAGTGTCAAGCCCCGAGAATCAACAACTTCTTTTATATAAGCTTGTCAGGAGTTCTAGATAATTGGAACCCCCCTTGTGTTCATGTATAGCATTGATGGCTTCAAAATCTGGTTATTAGACCTTCTTTTATGTTCATTAATTCATGAATTTGACAGCAATGTCTGTATTGGTATGTTCACAGTCTGTGGAGATGAATTTCTTCATGAGTAATACTTTGACTGTTGATGATTCTCATCTAGGCACTGCTGACATCGAAGAGCGAGCTAGGCAGATCAAGCTGAAGATGACCCAATACAAGCAAGCTGCCTCCGCCAACACCCTCTCCCCTCACGGAGGAAGTGGGGGTATTGGTGGTAGCGGCGGCGGTGGTGGAAGCCTAGAGAGGGGGTCTCACATGGGGTCACCGGGCCACGACATGACCAACCCTTTCCAGCATTCCTCACACCGACGTAAGCAGAGCCCAGACAACATTAGCATCAAGTCCTCAGACAGCAACTTGTCGAGTACCAGCGACGTTTCGGCCGTAACAGCTGCGAGTACGGCGAGTGCCTTCTCAACGCAATCGGAGCGCCCCCGGCCCACCAGAAAGTTCAGGTAGGCCACCTTTGCTTTTATGACCTTTAACCTCTGGTGTGTTTGTTAAGAGAAAGCCCTCATCCTAATACACAAAATCTCAACATCTGAAGTCTCAGCTCCAAAGTTTTGTCTAGTGAACTTAGTTTTTTGTTGTCTTATCTAAGTTGATTTGTTGTGATTTCGCTATCTTGGATGAGAGTGGGAGTGAGAAATAGGGGGAAATATGAGAAGCAAAAAGGGAAAAGCAACTAAGGATTACTAAACGTTCATTAAGAGCCAGAAGGGCATTAACTCTGTTAATTAATGTTAGCAGAGATTTAATGGCTTCATAGCTATCAGTCTTCTTAGAGACCAATGGATGATATGGACAAATAGTGAAGAGAGTGCTTATCAAAAGCAAGTTGAATTGACTAAGAAGAAGAAGAGAAAGATATAAATTCTGTGATATGAGGAGATAAAGAATGGGAGAGAATAGGAAAGAGAGGTGAAGAAATGGAGAAAAAAAGAGAGGAGAGAAGAAGGGGCTGTGCAAGAGAATTAGAGAGAGAAGAAAATTAATTTTCCTGCTGCTTTATCTTTTGTTTGTGGGTGCAGTAATGCCCTGTCTACTTGGAAATCCTTTGAAGTATGAAGCATGTGATACCTAATGACAGGTTCAATATCCTAATTGTCTTCTGGGTAGAAACCCTCTGTCAACATATTACAAATAGAGAGAAGCGCTGGTCATTCAACCTCACTGCTAGCATGATAACATGGGATTTTGCTATGCTGAGTTCCTTGCAGTGATTATTTCTTGGTAGTTTCATATCTTCTGTAGATAGTGGTGAGGTCATGAGTATAAAGGTTAAAGGTTACAAGTGAAAGGTTAAAGATTAAAGACGAACAGAAAACAGAATACAGGTTTGCCAGTGACTTGGAGTTGTGATATTTTTTTGGAACTGTGTACACTACAGTGAGCATACAGTACTTGTACATTTGGAAGATGGGAACCAGAATACTCGACACTGCTTGTACTATTCATTTCCAAATGTATTACATGTGTGTTGTGATGCAGGTCGTGAGATAAATGTCCAGTAAATTGAACCTCATTTCTGGCTATTCATGTTTTTTGTCTGACTATTGTATAATGTTCCAGTATTGTTTGTTTCAGACTCATTTGTACCACATATTTTTGTATTTTGGTCCAAGTCTTGTCTAATTCTCCTTTTTGTTTGTCTTGTTTTGTTTCCCCCAATATCTTTCTTCCAATTATATGCTTTCATTCCACCCTGCTTTTCACATTCCTTCTGTATCAACATTGTAATTGAAACTATCAAAATGCCTATCATCAAACATATCAATAATCTCATCAATTGCTCTTTGCTTTCTTGAATTTGTTGTGGATTCATTCACTTTCTGCCCCTGCTTTTATTTGCTTCTTCTCTTGTTCATCCTAAAATCATATGTACTCCATTATATCCTTATATTAATCATGTTGGTGCTTATCAAATGTCATCTTTCCTCTCTAAAATTATATGTATTTTTCTCTGATCTTCTACTGAATGTATTGTCAAATGTGCTTATTCAATGATACTGTATCGTACCTTACACTATGCTTCTTCCCAAAACTATATACTCCCAATTCATATCCTATGTTTCATTGCCTCATTTATCATATCATAATCATGGTAAAGATTATTATCATCACATGCAAATAGTACACCTTCACTTAATTCACTGGGTAGAAATCGCAGTTCTAAAAATACACACTCCAAATCGCGTAAAAAGCGTAGTTTATCAGAAGGTCAGGTCAAGAGGTCTCCGAGGAGCGGAGAACGGGGACTCTTTGTTCGTCTGATGCGCAGGAAACTTGGCAGACACCAAGAGGAGACGTTAGAAGAGGTCAGCGGCCAGACCAAGGGTCATGTCAAGGATCAGAGGTCAGAGAAGGGTCAGGCCAAAGGTCAGAGGGCAGAACTAGTCACCAGGGTTGACATTGAGCGTATCCAGAAGTCAGAGCCCAGAATGGTTGCCATTCAGATGCTGTACTATTCAGATGGTTCTGATAACGAGGAGGAGTACATCTAAAGTCCAAAAAGCAAAGAAAAATAATCTGCAATCGAATTTCCGGACCCACTAAAAGGTCACTGATGTCGATAAGGACTCATTCTCTGATGCTGTGCTATTGATACATTCTTTACAAATGAGAATGAGTACAAGCTTTGCCCAGCTGGCAAACCAGATTATGCACACTTTTTATGACTATAGTATGACTGGCAGAGTAGCTTAAAAGTGTTGAAAAAGGCCTTGTCAAGCAGGCTGATTACAGAGTATTAGCCATTCAGGTGATCTGCTGTTCAGATATCCTCTGACAATGAGAATCAATATGATCTAGTAACCATGCATGTTGAGCCAGTTAGAGGTTCGGAGTGGTATTCTAAAAACTATATTAATTTTAGTTAGTACAAAAATATGTTAATTGTCATAACAAATAAAAACTAGGAATTTAGATAGGCATCTTAGCAAGCACCAATAATGAGTGTTTATTGTTGAATTTAATATGAAAATATACTTTTTTCTAACATAAAGGTTAACATAGTTTTCAGAATACTTACTCTGAGGGATTGGGAATCACCACTTCAAGGGCATACTCCTGGAATTACATAAAAATGATTTGTTTTCTTCTAAGGTCATGTCTTTGACCTGATTAAATGATATAAAAAGACAAAGGTTAGCAAACAATGAATATAGAATTTTTTTTAGAATAGCAAACCTTCATGAACATGTAATCAAATTGTGCTAGCTGTAATAGAATTACATTTTAGGGAAAATTAGATAAGCAGAGTATTAGGTGGCAAATATGAAAATTATTATCAAAAACTACATTGTCATTTATTTTGATTTTCCAGAGGATTTAGTTTTAATATTCCTCCGGCTGTGTATTCATAGGTTGAGTAGAATAGACAAAAAAAACCCTCTTATTTGATAGATAGACATGCCCTCTTTCTTCATTGGGTGTATTGTTTCAGTGCTTTTGTCTTATTATAAATCGAATAAAATCTGTGTATGGATATATGAGGTAGATTATTGACTAATGCTTTTGAAACATTTGTTTTTATTTCTTTAGTCAGTATTTATAGTTTACCTGTATTGAATTAGTGTATGTATTCATATCAATAAAGTTCAATGGTTTATGTTTGATTAAATGAAATCAAATGAACAAATCAAATCAGAAATATATTGATTGCCTTATGACTTTATTCAATTAAAAACAAAACTTTTGTTAAAATACATGTGATGAATAATCTGATATCAAATACCTAGGAGGTTATTTTCAGTCATTTCATAACAATTACATAAGTCTTTCAGAAGCATGGGTTGTTGGAATAGTCTATTTGGATGTCTCAAGTCTTTTATTACCTGATTAAAAAGATTCTTTTCAATCTAAAGCCTTTCATTTTGAATGAAAAGACGTATTTGGCATAAAAAGAAGGCTAAAGCTAAAAAAAAATTGCGGAAATGAATTGTTTATTCCATAAACTGTACCTTAATTGTACAGCTCTCCTTGCAATATTTCCATCGTAAGTTCTGAAACTCCTTTAATGTCATTTAGTTTATACTCAAACTGCCTTCTAATGAATTAAATTCTGAGAAAATTCCTCACAGCTCAATACTAATGATAGATCTGGGTCAAGTCACATGTTTTGACATGTGTTGATGCTTCTGTTGTTTTGACTTAAACAGGGCGTATCCTTCAATTATTAATATGTACGCCAAATGTATGCCTTTTAATAGTTAAATTCTGAGAAAATTCCTTGATGATCAATACTATTAAGGTTAAAATCTAAAAATATTTTAAATTTGACGTTGTAGATCTAGGTCAAGTCACATGTTTTTTAACATGTGTTGTCGTTTCTGTTGTTTGACTTTAACTGTGCATATCATTCAATTGTTAACATGTACACCAAATTGTGCTTTAACTGAACATGCTTTCTCAAGGTAAATAATTTTATTTGAAACATATATGCCTATTAAAGAAAGTACTGCAAAATCTTACTTATCACATGATCCTGTATAAGCCTCAGTCCTACTACCAACAGACTGAAGATCGACTGCAGAGGTGCCAACCAGTACGATTTAATCGTATTTAGTACAATAATAAGAGTGGAATACGATAATACGATATCACCTTTTAAAATACGATTTTTCACCCCCCAAAAAAAACAAAAAAAAACAAACAAACAAACAAACAAACAAAAAAACACAGAATCGTATAGAATCATGTACAAGAAAACCCCCACAACCCCAACAAAAACTTTGATTTTACAATTTTCTTTTAAAATTTTAAGGAATTAGAGCAAACATTTCAATTGACCGTACATACCAGTATCACATTTTTCTGAAATTTTACTGGCCCGGCCCACATGTACAATTGAATATGTTTTAAAAAAACGAATTACAGCAAAAATATGGTCTTTACGGTATGCATTTGCGCTGCGTTACGACATCAATAGGTTTTTAATAGGTGAAAGGAAGGCCGGTTGAAAAATACTTATTTTGATGGTAAAATACTAATTTTGGAGGTGCTGAGTACTAATTTGTACTTCCAAAGGTTAGCAGCTCTGCGACTGTTTTTTGCCATGGGGGAAATGTACTAGTTTGTTTGGTCTGTTGTCGGTCTGGTGTCGGTCTCATTGATTTGACCGCCGTATTACTGGAGATAGTGTCTATCCCTTTGCTTAATTTAATACAATGATAAAATTTGAGATCAAAGCTATATGTGACATAAAAATTAGTATGGAAGTAAGATACATAACTGCTTATTTTGTATATCTACAAATAAATAGATATTACTGGCATTTATTTACTAACAAAAGATTTGGGTGATTGGTTCACTTTATTACACTGTAGCAAGCACCATTCTACAATGAAAACTATACAACTAACCTATTTAGATAAGACACTCAAATATTGTGGAATTGACACCATACTCCATACCATGTCTCACTTCAGTGGTATTTAAAGGTTGAATCCCAATATGTTTGCATAACAGAGAGGAAGCATTTCACATTTGAAAAATGGGAAAGTGTAATTGAAGCTGTCCCATGCAACCACCTTTCAGTGACATAAAAGAGAATATATGCTTTTGCAAGATTGAAAGTGGGATAACATGTTTGTGATGTGCCTTAAAGATGTCTGGTTAAAGCTCTTTCTGAGCATCTGAATTTCAGTAGTAGGTTTACAATGTAACAGGATGCTTTTGACCTTCCTATATATCTATCAGTATACACCATTGGGCTATAGTTCTATCGTGTATGATTAGATCGCCAAAGCGGAATGCTAGATACGCACATATTAGCCTCTCTTCCATTCAAATTTAGATGATTTATCATAATACCACATCAGCTTGGATTTATGGAAGAGGCTTCTCACATAAATGCCATGAATGAGGCAAACTTTCCTGATTTTTTTCTTCTCCAGTACATAGCTTTTGTTAGTGTAGATCCCCTGTCCAATTGAAAAGACAAGCTGCATCTTTTTTTTTATAGATATGTTTTAATTGTAGAATAGTCTAAAATGATTTCTTAGTCAATTTTAGGTAGTTTTTAAGGATAGGAAAAGGCTGTGAACCCAATTCATTTTGATAATATTGATACTAATGGTGATTCTACTTGTCTTTATTCTCCAATCGGAACACATGTTCACCAATCCTACGCCTTGGTCAACACTGACCCGCCTTATTTAATTCATTCTGTATTACAGCCATTACATGGCCCAAAAAAGAGAAGAGAGGGGGAGGGGAGGAAGAAAGTATTTTGAGATCAATTAATTTAGCAAGACACACTGCTGGCTCTCATTAGATGATAGGGTGCTTGGGTGATTTGACATTTTGACATGAGGTTAGGGTAAGGGCTGCAATTTGGTTTAAGGTTGGGTTAGGTATTTAGTTAGGGGTAGGGTGTTAGGTTTGGTCCATGGTGGAGCAATTTGGACTTTGGTTATATGGTGCAGAAAATTGACTGTAGAGCGATTACCACTGGAGCATATGTTAATCAGAACTTGTAGAGTGACTTCATGCAGTAGTGCAGCAAAACTACAAAGGTCATAGACCGCAGTCAAACTGCAAATGAGTAAATTGTCTACCCATCATCTACATATCCAAAGTGTGAAAAACAAAGACACTGCATCTACGATACAAATGTCTTGGAGAAGTGACCTTTCACTGAGGAGGTTTTTGTTTGCCTCATTTCACTTCTCCCCTCACGTTGCTCATTAATATAGATGATTTATCGCTTTCTGTGCCATGGGGTGACATAGGCAGTTTAAATGCCTCAATTCTTCATTTCTCTTGTATTTAATATTTTTGGGCAAGGAATGGTCACTTTCAAAATGATTTCATCAAAGTTAACTATTGAATATTATTTGTATAAAGGTAACGATGAACTAATGCATCATGATAGCAAACATATGCTTTACAAAATTACTTTTTATACATGTTTGTATATAATTGATGATTGGGGAAGGGTTTAGCAAGCTAAATAATGGAGTAAGATATCGAGTTCAGAGCAGGGGGGTGAGATTCACTTTGTAGGTTGTTGTTATCCCTTGTCAGATTCAAACCAACATTTCCTTGAATTTCTTCTTATTTTTCCTCCAAATTATCAGATTACACGTAAAGGGCAGACAATGGCCTGGAGATATTGCATTTCATATTACCTTGGTGAGGCACGCTTCCACTCGCTTACTGCTACAAAAAGCATCTCATCCATGTCTCTCAGCCCACGCAAAATGCTATACATGGTGTCTACTAAAAAAGGGATGGATTATTGAATCAAGTCACATACAGTATGTAATGCATTGAGGCAAGGAATTTGTAGTTCAATCAAGGAAATCAATAGGAAAATGTAGCCAAATCACAAATTTAATATTGGTATACGTTTCTTTATATGACTTAGAATGGGTTACATCATTCTGGAAACTGCTGTCCTGGTATAAAATCAGTATGTGTGCACATTTTATTCTTATATTTCATCAAGAAAATCTATACAAAAAAACAAAATGGAAACAATTGTATAATTAAGTAGGATGTAAATTGTGGGTATGAGACCCTAGCAACCTTTTGATTTGTTTTGACACACTCTGTAGTCACTACACTATATATATTTTCCTCATTGACCCAACATGTTTTTCCTCCCACGTACCCACCCACCCACTCACTCACTGTGGTCCATAACAAGTAGGTTTTTCCGTCTATCTCTCTCTCTCTCTCTATTTTTTTCTTCTCTAGACTGAGTGAATAAGTGGGTAGGAAGTTATACAACCATGCAAGCTGTGTATAAAGGATATATGTCATTGCGGAGAAAAACATGTCAATTACTTCTTGTTGTATCTCTTGGAGGATCCTTTAAATGTAAATTATGTTACTACATTTTACTCGAAATCGGTTTTCCCAAGAGGTGTTACGTGTAAATGCCGTACAGACGAAAGAGCCATGCATGTCAAATTACTCTCTTAAAGCAATGATTCAATCTTAATGACTTTTGTATTAATGCATAATATGATCTTGAAGCCGCATGGAAAACATGGACATGATTATTAAACCAGCTGGTGTGTTTGCCTTTATTTTTGAAACGAGTGATAACAGAATCTTAAATTTTTCTTTTCAAATCGTTGATGTTTTGAAACTAATTAATTTCTTGAACCCGAGGCAAGTGAGATGAATTTTAACTTTATTTATGATTTTGATTGTGAACTAAGATGCTTTATTTGATCATTTCAATAATTTTAAATCTCAAATATTGAATAGTACAGTTAATTGTATCCTATTTTCAGAAGAAATGTATGAATATACATTCACTTTGAAATTATGAAATAGCATCATTATATCTGTAAACCTTGACTCAAAGAACGAAAAGCTGTTCTTAAACATAAAAGGTATTCAATATTTGATATGATGAAACATCCAAAGACTGGAACGATGAGTACAAGCACTTAAACAGAAAATAGAGAAAGAGAGAGAGAAAGAGAGAAAAGAAAGAGAGAGGGGGGAGAGAGAGAGAGAGAGAGAAAGAGATAGAGTAAACAAGAAAGAAAAGTTACGATTTGCATTTAGAGTAAGAGTAAAGCGCTTTGAGAGGGCCTTCGGTCCTGAAAAGCGCTATATAAGAACTAGCTATTATTATTATTATTATTAATGATTGAGAAAGATGTTTAAAACAGGAAGAGAGGGATAAATTAAAGAAGCAGATATTAGAAAAAGGAAGATGGGAGCAGAATAAAGTGGTTGTAATGAACAACAAATGAAAAGGAGAGAGAAAAAAAAAATTGTCCAAGAGAGGTTACAAGGAGGAAATGTGAAATGGAAAAGAAAGTAGAACGTAAAAAGATTTGAAAATGAAAAAATAGAAAGATTAAGGAATAAATTTATGTTAAGAAGCCAAGGAGCTGAGTAGGTTTTAGCTGGAAGACATTGTCTGGTTCCCTTCAGACTCGAGCATCATGATGTCATCTGAAATAAATAACGTCACCTCAGAGTTGTTTACGTCTACTTTCTGCATATATCAGTCTTGGCTCGTTACATTGCCATTTGAATCGGGCAACCTTGTGAAAACACTGCTTTTGCCTTCCTAGATATTGAGGTGCTATTTTTAAGAAACCTTCTATTTTAGGGATTATTGGTAAAGGTTGTATTTCACGAACCATTTGGTTGACATTTTTAGCTTTAGGCTCTAATTCGGAACAAATGGAGATTTCAATTTCACAGTAGTTTAAAGCCTGTGGAGAACCTAACAGAGATCAGAGAATACGCAAGATGCCTGATAATTGATGTCTTAAGTACACACTCTGGGAGTCATTTATTCAACCACCTGAAAATTACCTTCTGTAAATGTTTGTTTCTCACTTTATATCTTTCCTAAGCTGAACTCTCTTGGATTTTTATTTAAAATTACTTTCTGTTTAATATATTTGAAGGGTTCAGGATTCCTGAATTGATGGCATGCCCCTCATGTGTGAAGGTCAAAGTACCATTGCAGCTTAACATGGTATTTGTAAGTCTATGGTCCTTTGGAGAGAAAAAAATAGAAATAAAATAATCTCCACGTTGATCTCTGAAATAAGGCATTATTTTATGTTTTGGCATGACTGTGAAAATAGGTGAATTGGTGATGACTTTTGCTTAGATTGCCAAAAAGAGCACACCAATTCTCAAAAGTTTCATGAAAAACTGTTTAAAAATTGAAGTGAGACTTACAGCAAATAAAAATCGAAAAATAATTGAAGAATAATAACAATCATTGAGGTATTAATTGCAAAGAAATTGATAATAACTGTTGTCATCAATGAAATATTGCTATCCTGAAAAAAATTGACAAATTTTGCATCATTTTTTAGTAATTGCCAATAAGTAGAAGTTTTTAGTGAGTTGGTATTTCATTCTTTTCAATCTCAGTTCTTTATGGTCATGTTTTATCTGTGAAGCTAGGTGCACTCATTTCTCTCAGGGGGTTATGGTGTACTTTTAAGATAGTGAATAAACGTGGGCAAATATATTAATTTGAGAAGTGCAGCTAGGATGAACTGCTCATAGTCTGATGGGTTGATTCTTGAGGGAAAACCTACATCTCTGATCGGATTATTAAAGGGATCCGGTAACTTTGTCTCAGATTCTGAAACAAAATTCTGGATTTAGCTCATGATGCAATGATAATTATAAACATTTAGGTCAGTCAGGAACCCCATGACTTTTACAAGCCGATCGCCTGTCTGATTATCAAGATATTTATGATTGGAATTACAAATTTTAAAAATTGTTTGCCTGACGGTTTTCATAACACTACAGTCTATTGGGGAAAACGAGTATGGTAAAACCGTCACTCAAAGATTTTTACTTTTTTGAGGCACTTCTTGATCATTTTGAAGCGCAATTTTTTTTAGGGCTTCAATATCACACCATATCACAGACACTGATAACACGTAGGGCCGTGTATCTCAGATTTAACATTGTTAAACGATCCCTTTAAATAATATGGTGCTGATGATGAGCAATGTCATATTGCCTGTTTATAATTATAGCCAGAAGGGCGTTAACCATGTGTTAAAAATACATGGTTTGGCTAATTGTTTTTCATTTTAACCCGGTCAGTATTTTTGTTTTCATATGAGGTCAAGTATGCCCATGCAAGCTAGTTTCTTTCTGGAGTTCTGGATACCGGTGTCACCTACTTTGTGCTACTCACAGTGATATCTCATATCAACACTTTTTCTGATTAATATAATTGAAATGAATTCTAGGGCAAGTCTGAACCTAATTAATTTTCTTCAGCTCTGTTGATAAAAAAACCTGCATTGTCCCTGGTGACTAATGTTGTAACATTTGTCAAGGTGTTGTTCCTATTCATTCAATTTATTGGATTCACCTCATTTTGACAGAGTCACGTCGTGTTGTGTTTTTAAGTTGTCATTTTCTCACAATTTGTGATGGCATCATTTATCAAATGCCTGATGGTTGAGACACGAATTATAAAAGTACTCTCGCTAAGGTGGTTATAGGAATTATTACAATTTCATGGTTGTATTCCAGTAGTAATAGCCTGGAAGCAGTTTTTGTATGTCTTCATACACTCCCTCGAGAGAATGCATATTACCGGTACTATATCTTTTAATCTCATCATTAGAAACTCTGAACCCGCTAATAGACTTCATGAATAGGGCTTGCAATCCAAACCTCACAGCAAGTTTTTTTAAGGAAATCTCCAACAGGCAGAAAATATTAACATATAATTTGTCAAAGTTTATGACTGAATATAGTCTGTATACAGCTCCAAGAGAAAAAGGTGCTACAGGAAAACCTTGAATATTATGAAAATTTACTTCACAAGAAATTGGAGAGCTATACATCACTTCTAAATATTTTGTTCCAAAATTCCTGTTTTCACCCAATATAGATTTTTACTTGCAGAGAGAGAGAGAGAGAGGGGGGGTTGTTTTTCCCATTTCATCAGTATGATTTACTTTGATTCTCAAAAAATGAATTTTGAAAAGAAAGAGAATCTATAAAGACATCTTAACAAAAGATGTTTTACTTTGATTATTTAACTAGTTTGGTAGTCTCCCCTCCCTTGTATTCAAACTATATCATCAATCTCTAACAAAGAACGTTTCTTGACAATTTTAACCCCTCTTTATAATTTGGAAAGACGGATGGTTTCAAACAGTGAGAGGAAGCAAGAATAGACAAGATTAAGTCTCTATAATATAGAGCTGTGCTTTTAAAGGTTGGGCTTATATATCCCATAATCCTTTGCTCGCAGTCCAGGATAAAAGGAAATGATTTCTCCCTAACCCAGAAAGTTGTGAGGTTAATCTATATCTATGTTTTAAGTGTTAAATCGTGTATCATTTCCAGTAGCTTCAAAAAAGTCTCCCTGGCCCGATCTTTCTTGATGATACATGAATTTAAGTGAGGTGCATGTGTAGAAAATACAGGCAAAATCCCCCAAGTCCCCCTCCCCAACCCCCACCCCAATTATTCTTCCGGAACCACACCTGATCATTTCCACACAAAAATCCTGTTTAATGGGAAATATCTGTGAACGACTATTCATCGTAAACAGAACTAGACACAATTAAGGAAACGTGGGAGTTTCAATCATGATATTTTGTTATTGTTACAAAAGTGCTCACAGGCTCACAAATTCAAGTAGTACGTGACTTTCACAAATTGAAATTCATAGATTTCTTATCTTTCATAAGATTTTTTTCTTCAAACTCTCGCATCCTTTTCTTTAAAAATGCCCTGCTTTTATTCAAATCTGCTTGATGGTGGGATGACCCAATGGATTGAGAAAGTGAGCTACTGATATCAAAATGACTAATTATGCTACTATACTCTTTTACGAACCCTGTTAGTCAAATTTGAAACTTTTCTTGCTCTTGTAAAGAATAATGTGGGATCGTCATGTCTGCAATTTTAAACTTATAACATCTTGATGAAAGAAGACCAGAAAATAGATGCAGAATTCCACATAAAAATGGAATGATATTGAAGCAGCTAGCTTAAAAACCATCATTTGAAAAGGCTTCCATGCCAGGTACATGTCTTCTATGTGTTATGTTTTATTACCAAACCAGCCTGATGAAAGTGTTCAGCAAGATAGCTGATAACCATAAGTTTTTATGATAGATTTTCAATGTGATTGATGTGTAGCTTTGAACAATCCAACATATACTCACTCTTTATGTAAGAGCGGGTTTTGTGCCACGTAAAATGTAATGATCTACCCTGGAGCTGTCATTTTTCTGTTAGAGCCGAGCCAGTGAACAGGTTGATTTTAAAAAGCGGTCAGCATTTAGCCAAGGTTTAGGCGTTAACTTTGGTCAGGGAGTGGAGATAGTAAAGGAGATAGTAAACATGCTCGTGTCCGGGTACTTTAGAAGCAGAGACAGGCACAGGGCGGAACTGCGCAAGCTCAGAAATTGGAAGGGGGAATCTGTCGAGATGAACATAAATGATGTTGAAAGGTGAGATCTATATATATACCTACTATTACAGTTAGATAACCATTGATTACAATGGATATATGCAGATGTATAGAGGTGTCATAGTCCATGCAGTGGTTTAAATGTTCCTTCAGAATAGATCACTTAATGATTACTTTTATAGTGATACATAGAATGCAGGCACCATCATGAGAATAGTATTATACTTCAGTACGAACTGAAATAGAGTATTGTCGAATAGCATTAATTTTTCGGCAAGAACTGATTATACAGATCCTCATTCCTCCGTTTTACCCAATTACAATCGCACCCATTTACTATTGCACTTCAAAGATGTGGTAACACATATGGTTAAAGGGATCCGGTAACTTTGTCTCAGATTCTGAAATAAAATTCTGGATTTAGCTCATGATGCAATGATAATTATAAACCTTTAGGTCAGTCAGGAACCCCATGACTTTTACAAGCCAATCGCCTGTCTGATTATCAAGATATTTATGATTGGAATTATAAATTTTGAAAACCGTTTGCCTGACGGTTTTCATAACACTACAGTCTATTGAGGAAAAGGGGTATGGTAAAACCAGTCACTCAAAGATTTTTACTTTTTTGAGGCACTTCTTGATCATTTTGAAGCGCAATTTTTTAGGGCTTCAATATTACACCATATCACAGACACTGATAACACGTAGGGCCGTGTATCTCAGATTCAACATTGTTAAACGATCCCTTTAAGATGAGATAACCGCTGAATATTACTTAATTCATCCTGGATCCCTCTAAGGGTGTTATAAAGATATGCCATCCTTTGTCCTCCTTATCTTTAATTCATCCTCCATGCCAAGGAGAATTATTCAAACGGAAGCAAGATGAGCCATTAGACAAGGTCTAGAGTTTACCATCGACGACGCCAGTGTATGATTTCCATTCCATTTCATCCCATTATTATTTAACCCAAGAATTATTCATGAAAGGGGATCTGTGCACGGGGAAGTCGTCATGCATAGTGAAGCTCGGGAGCTTAGCAAAGCCGCCAGAGTTGATCAATTTTTGTTGGCATTGTGTATCTTTTGATGATTCTGTGTGAAATCAGGTTTTAGATGCATCAGGATTAAACCTGGAAGCATGTTTTCATTTCAGTATACCGGTATGCTCTGTTGTCTCATACATCTGAATTTAGGTTTTGTTCACTTGATTATTTCTAAAGTATTCTGGCAGTATATATCATACCTTGAAGGAGTGATTTATATATATAAATGCAAGACAATATTACAACAAAGATACATGACTAGGTTTAAGAATTTGAGTTACGTTCAAGATTATAGTGTTTGATTTAGGATTGAATTATGAAAGTTATGTATTCAGCCATTATAGGAAATTGACCCTGAATACGTGTTATACAAGTACCTCCCATCCTTTCATAATATGTGACTATAGAAAAGGATGCCCCCACTGAGAAAATCATTATGTCAGGTATTCATCTTTCTCTTTCAAGACCAAATGAGTGCGAGTAGATCTTTTCATAACTTATTAAATTATAAATTCTATAGACCTAATGGTTGTTGTCAAGGGATTAATTGATCCTTATATAAAGATGATAACAAGGCTTTGAGATTATGTCATGTTTTTGCGCTCAGCATGCTCAACGTGAAGTAATGTTGAGAATTGAAAAGGTATGATTTAATGCATTAGTCATCAATAAATGCTTATAAATGTTAAAAAGTTCCTCAATTCTGGAACCGTGTGGATCTGGGGAGAATCTTCTCAAACAAGTAACATATGAGCAGAAATATATACCGGTACACTAATAATTTTGAATTAATTTTTAGAATTACAATAATGTCTATCAGATATTCAATAAAATTGCACATTTCAATAGATTTGTTTTAACTTGTGCCCCCCCCCCTCCCCAACAGTATCCTGACTCCGCCCCTGCTTTCAAGCAAAGTGACAGTATATAATTACGCTGGTTGTCTGTCTCGAAAAGAGAAAATACCATTTAAGATTGAAATCTGACTTAATACATTTTGTACTAAAACTTAAAAGACAATTTACCTTTCTTGAGCCTTTAGAAGGACTTGAACTCACTAAAGTACTGACCTGATTTCTTAATGAATGGGGCTAATGAGCTGGGTTTTAAGAGATTGGAAGTGGAGGTGTCTGATTAGGCATGTTCACAAAGTGTATACTCATCAGTGACGGAAGGCCGTTAACTCTATGCATAGTGGTATGTGTTAATGCCCTTTTAGTTCCAAGTAGACAAAGTATGGTTCTCTATAGCAAATTAGTATCTAATGGAGCTTTGGTTATCAGAGAAATATGTGGGAAATTTGAGAAATAATAACAAGGAAGAGAGAGAGAGAGAGAGAGAGAGAAGGAATTGGGCTAGCTGACTTCAGGTATATGTTCGAAAAAAATGGGGGAAGCAAAGGGTGCATTGACAAAGATAAAGAGAAGAGAAAAGAAGAGAGAGAGAAATTTAAATAGAAGGCATATACTGACAATAAAATTGATAAGATTTAAGATATTTTGGCAGATGGAGCTTCGAAAAGATGCAGAGAGAGAGAGAGAGACAGGAAGAAGAAGGGAGATTTTTTGTTTGTTTTAGGAAGAGTTTAAGAAGTAGAATCAAGGAAATACCTAGGTTCCTATTAAAATTATTATTATTACCCATTTTGAAGAGAAAAAAAAAAGTATCCTAGATGGATTAAAGGTTTTGTGGGAAAAGGTTCACATCCTGCTACAGTAGTGAACCACACCCAGCCATGTGTTACCTTTTCAAGAAATTATATAGAAGAGAAAGGATATTAAAACTAAATAAAGCTTAGTTTTCTTCTTTATTCATTCCTGTTAGGTTCTTCTTTATCATTATCAAGAACAAAGCAGAAGATGTGGGTTCTTCCGCTTCCCAGCTTAAGTTTCTTAACTTCCTGTTTACATGTTTCAGAACTTTTTGAATAGTTTATATGAAACGTGAGTTGAAACCTCATATGTCGTAATCTAAGGAGATGCTTGTATCAGCGGCTATCCAATTACATCCGGATTTACCACGATTATTGCAGGATTTCAGTAATAGATGCTACTTGAAGCCCTAAAAGAGACGAGGCTTGTGCGGCATTAGAAGAATCAATGAACCTAGTTGAGAATGCAGATATTAATCGTAGGATATGTGAAAATCACAGAAGGCCTGTCCTCATCAGCTTGAGATTGCCAAATAGCTCGCTATTTTAAATATCCAGAACGGTCCTCATCAGCCTGTAGTTGATATTAGTTGGATATTTGGTCGAGATAATCATCCAAAGATATCTTGGGCTAGTTTGCAAAATATCTTGCTATTTGGCAAAATATCCCGCTAATTGACCCATGCGTCTTTACCAGCCCGAAGACTCGCACTATGCGCAAACGCTGAGCAAAATATCTCGAGCTAACTTCTTGAGCTCGAGTTTCGAGATTCGAGGTCGAATCTCGAGCTGATGAAGACGCGATTTGTAACTTCAGAAATAGCAGGCTATTTGGCAATCTCGAGCTGATGAGGACATACCTAGAGAGACAAAATTAGGAAGATGGATGGAGCTCAAATCGAGAGAACAAATTAATAATAATGATACCCCATCAAGAGTTATTCTTATAGAGTTTTTTAGCAGCTCTCAAACCTGAAAATCTTCTTGATGCCTTTTTTAACCACTTTCTAACCACTTTCTAAAGATCAATTTGAAATTTTGCCATAGGAATGAAATCTCTTTTGATCTTGTTCCTTTGTACATGTTACCATAACTTGGGATTTCACTGATGAGTGTAATCCCCAAGGGATAAGGAGGGGCCTATATTATTTTTTTTGTCATTGCTTTGGGTCTTGGCTGAAAAAGATGTTTAGAATCCAAAGTTAGCTGCTAATAGCCAAGTCACACTGATGGGACTGATGCTTGAGTAACAAAAGATTAAACTTTAAAAATGACATTACAGCGGATGGCCAAGAGTCGATCAGTTTAAAGTCAGTTTGGTGGTGTGAATGAATGATTAAGGAGAGAGAGAGAGAGGGAGAGAGAGAGAGAGAGAGGGAGAGAGAGAGAGGGGAGAGAGAGAGAGAGAGAGAGAAAGAGAAAGAGAAAGAGAAAGAGAAAGAAATAGTGCAGAGAAGAGAGGGGAGAGGGAGACCGAGACTGAGACAAGACAAAATTATACAAATTGATTAAAAAGGAAATGAGAAAGAAAGACAGATGGAGGGGAAGACAGGGAGACAGAGACAGACTTAGAAAGACAAACAGAGACAGGAGAAAATAATACTAAGAGCTCAAGGAAATTGTAGAGGGAGATGAGAGGTGAAGGACGTGAGAGTATGATTTTTTAAAATGAGCCAAAGAGAGGGAACAAGGAAAATAGTGAAAAATAAAAGTTTATATCAATGCAGAGTGAGATACTAATGACAATGAATAGTGCTAGAGAAAAGCAAAGAACACACTGTCAGTGATGTTACCGAAAATAACCATCCAAGCTCTTGGCTTTCTATAGATGTAGCAAAATCTAATTAATAGAATAATTCAAAATAATTCTAAGATGGGCAGATTCAAGAGCATCAGATAAACAACTTCATTAATTTCTTGTCAAAAATTAATTAAAAAGTCTCCCAGCCTTACCTGGGAATCTATATAGCACGTAATAACTCTGGAGCACAGCAACCATGTCAGTTTTCAATGCCTGACAGAATGTGAATTTTTGAAACACCAGTTTAACAAACCTATAGCTATATTTATCATCAGGCGCTAAAAATATCTTGACAAGTCTTTAAATGAAGTCTGATGGCAAATTTTCTCTGAGATGGGTTACTTTGGTTTTTAATGAGGAATTTATATGTGGCTTGTTGCAATTATTCATTTTCTGCCCATGTTTTATGACGTGTGTAAAATGTTGCATTTTTAAACCTCGGGGCGGTATTCTGAGCACTATTTTAATCTCTGAAATATTTTGTTACATCTTTCTAGAATAATTGCTATTCTGAGATCACGTATATTTCAGATTTTATCTTTTATTTATCTCAATCTTTTACTTTTTATGTGTCTATTACAGTAATTTGCATGATAGGCACGGCTTAACGCTAACGTCCTTCTTATTATACATGAAAGATAAAATAAAATTTGAAATAGGTTAGGTGCTATATATATGTATATATATATTTCGTACTCATGGCAAGTGCAACATTTATTTTAAAGTATGCTGCTTGTTGTGTGATAAAAAAAAAAACAGACTATATTTATCAAGCAACATACTTGTAGGGTTATCAAGTTGTATTTCAAAATTTTTGCTGACTAATATCACACTTAAAATAATGCTTTTAATGGTGTTCAAAAGCCTCTACAGCTATCTCAGTCATTTTTCAAGGAAATCCTAGCAAAAGCGCATTTGCGTGGTAAGAATTATGCATTTGTGCTCCTTGTCCAAGATCGAGTGACAGAATGTGATTTTATTGGCTGATGATGAAAAGAGTGAAATCTTGCACCATTTTGTTATTGGTCATTGATTCACAAATGGGTGTATCTTAGTTAGAAAAAATTGCGATAACATGGTTCTCAGAATATTGATTTCTAAATGATTTCAAGGGTAGCTAGTTTATCTGAGATCAAATGAATCTCAGAATACCGCCCCTGGACCTTGTTTTTAGGCATTTGGGATGAAGAAATTTCAATTAAAAAATACATTTTCTTAGAAATTGGAATGTAATAGGAATGGTAAATGACTTTGAAGGGATACGATAAAACAATTAGAAAAGCTCTTCCCTTTCCTTATGTTAGTCTATTTTAGGAATTATTGTAGCTTATAGGATATTACATTTTCCTTGAAGTGTGACAAAGGGAGTAGTTATACAAGGGTTTCATTATAGAGCAAACAATAGAGGATGTGAAAATAAAGAGCAATGGGTAATACAAATGATTGTAATTATAAAGCAGACAACATATATTAACTTTTGTCTACAATATGTCATCAAAGGACATGTTAACACAGACTTGTTTGTGATTATCTAATTGCTATCCAAATGGTAAAACCTAGTTATGCCTAACATTTTTCCCCGAGCTGAAATTGAGAGATGGAAGACAACATGCTAATTTAAAAACATGAAGGGAGATGATCAATATAGATGGACAAACAGAAATGTGTATAATGCCAGAGAGAGACAGAGGAGGGGGGGGGGGGTAGAGGAAAGGGGAGAGAAAGAGAGAGAGAGAGAGAGAGAGAGAGAGAGAGAGATTATAAAATGCAGTACTCCTTATTAAAATATGTCAGTTCAAAATTTGCTTTAATAGATAAAGGCTTTAAAGATATTCCATAAACAAGTAAAATAGGGTCCAAAGGTAAGAGAAAAAGAGATCGGAGGGGGAGGGGGATGGGCACTACAAAGTGCTTATTATGTAGAAACTGTAGAAACAACCCATGGATATTTGAAACCAAAAGCAGGTTGAGAGTGAGAGTCAGGGAATGAAAAGAGAGATATAAAGAAAATAGGGAGAAAAGGAGAGTGGGATAAACATTAAAATAGAAAAATAGAGAGAGAAAGAAAAGGGGAAAGAACAAAAAAAGTCACCTACATGTCTGTTCAAACACAACCATACTTATAGCAGCACCCCACGCATAAAGCATAAACTCACCAGAGAATCCCTATCACAACATCACCAACCAATCAGCACGCAGCTAGTGTCTCACCAACGTATAACCGTGACCACTGAACACTCTGCTGATGTTTTATTATAAATTGGAAGGCTTCCCGCTATCTCAGTTCACACTCGCTCAAACACTCGTCGTCGCAATTCATTTGCTGCCTTTGCAGGTTGAAGGCCC
The DNA here is from genome assembly GCF_000002235.5 of Strongylocentrotus purpuratus. NCBI lineage: Eukaryota > Metazoa > Echinodermata > Echinoidea > Camarodonta > Strongylocentrotidae > Strongylocentrotus > Strongylocentrotus purpuratus. Next base: position 7,209,810 of record NW_022145613.1, on the reverse strand, counting down.
CAATCCACAGCTGGTTCTGTGGTGTGTTTATTTTTTCAATTTTCACATTTTCAACGCTAGCCGTGCCTTCTTTTTTGTGTATTTGAAGATCAGAAGACTTTATTTTTTTGCAAGGAAACAAGTTGAATTGTATTGATACTGATTGACCATTGAGCTGTGCATATAGCTGGTTCTATTCTGCTCTATAGTAAAGTGGAAAGAAGACAATATATATCAAGATGCCAGCATTTATCTCATCCATTTTGTAAGTATAGAATCTTTCATTGAGTTGTTGGTTTTAACTGTGACGAACTCTTTCATTCTTTATTCTCACCACTTCTCTTGATTAGCAGAGTAATGCAGCTGTACAAGGCTAGGCTGGTGTGTTTTTCCCTATCGAGCAGTGCATGAAGAATTTGATTGGTCATGTTTATTGTTGATACATGTACTATGTATCTACTGTAAGATTATTCGAGCAGTGATGGTAAAAAGAAACAGGAGAGGTAGAGAGAGAGAGAGAGAGAGAGAGAGAGAGAGAGAGAGAGAGAAGATGTAAACAAGAGAGAAAAGAGAAAGAGAAGCATAATATATTAGATGAAAAGTATAAGAGAAAGAAGGAAGGGATAAAAGGAGAGAAGTCAGGATAAGAGAAGAAGAGAAGGAGTTGGAGAGAGGGAAAGAGAGACGCAGAAGAAGAAGAAGAAGAAGAAGAAGAAGAAGGATGATTGAGCCCTTATGACTGTCTTCAGTAGATATGGAACTATAGAAACTCGATGCCCAATCAAACCTTTTGGGGCGCTTCTGGTTAATGGAGCTGTTGATCCCCAGAACTTTCCCATTATTTTGTTCACCAGTATTACTTGACTCTACTCTCAGGAAATTGTTAAGTTCCATTCTTTTATATTCAATTAAAAGATTATTCTTAATTGCACCAACTCGGTACGATATGCTATGCTGAGAACATAGGCTATTCCCATAATTTATTTAAGTTATGCATTCTTGTAGTCATGGTGATTCTTGGTAAAAGCTTGTTTAAGACTTGGTTGATGTAGGCTTTCATGCAGTAACAGTTATTCCATTGTGTGGAGCAGCTCTATACAGTAGTTAGCACTAGATTTGTGGAGGTAAACATTTTATGCTTGAATAATTACCAAATGAGCTAGTAAAATATGCAGTAGACTGAAAACTGCCTGCACCTGTGACATCAAGGTGAAGCTCAGACAAGCTGAATAGACTAGTTTACTAATTTATTCAAATTGTATGCATTCTTCACAACTTGTAGTCTTGACAAGGCTTGCCCAACATAGCAACATGTAGTGTATGCAGACTGGATTCCAAGTATTGTAGTTCATTCATTTATAACAGGTTGATTGAAAACCTCATCACTCAATCCCCAGGAAAGAAACACCATTAATTTGAATGTGTTAGTAATCCAGTATATTGACAAGATATACTATTGTTAGAGAGGAATGCAGACAATGTTGGTTAGACAGTGATAATGACTGCTCATAGAACATTTCATTCAAGCATGTACTTGTGAGTTTAGAGGACTTAGGATTACCATACCAAAGAATTAAGTGTCCTTTTCATCTATGTTCTATGAGCTAGTTCATAGTTGCAGGCTGCACTTAAGCAGACAACAATTTTGTGAAACCTGACTTCATGCTCATGAATGTCTGCCATCAGTATCCATTAATGCACCATGCATGCAATATAAAGGTGTCAGTAGTTTTTATCAAAAGGTACAAATTCTATCCATGGAGCACCTTGTAGACTTGGAATTAATTATGCTAAAAGCATTGTGTAGCTGATTCATCATTAGCGTATCTGAATATTTAGGGCACAAGGACGTGCACTACATCAATACTGGTCTATGCCTATGGGCAAGCACTGAATATTCTATGTGAGGGCCTCAGACAAATTTAAGCAAATCTACAAGGGTAATATGCAACCAGTTTTCTGAATATTTACAGTTATATCATAAATGTACACTAATTTATCTGTACTTAATTTGCTATCTTATGAAGCGTAGCATTCATATAGTGATTTTTACAATGCGATGCAAAGTATATTACACCATCTTCTGTTTTACCAATTTATCAAATATAGTTAACAAACATTTTCCCTTGTCCTACATAACAACAGGTAATGTATGCAATTCGCATTCTGACTATTGAAATACAATTATTCATTGTTATGAATAATTGTAACGAGGTACTTGACAAAGAGTTATGCATTCATTTTAATAACATCACGAAAATGAGTTGATAAGCAATTGTCTAGCTGCCAAAGTACACATTTTGATTGATGAAAACAACAGATTTTCAGCAATCACTTAGCAAATAAAAAAGCATATTCGTGTGGTGGTGCATTTAATGCTTTTTATTCTATCCTTGCATAAAACGCTACTAAAGCAAGCAACCATCAATTCGGTTTTGCTATTCTATAGACTGATCGCTTCATCTCCAATGCTATTTTCTCTCCATTGAATTAAATAGGATGCTATTTTTAGAAGCTTGATCGTTTGGAAATCCAAATTGGAGACAAACAAGCCAGTCTGGGCGAGGTCAGGGTTATCCTGATTGACTTTACCTTCATATCTCCATCTTGAAATGGGTAAATGATGCAAATTCACAGAATCAGCTCATAGAGTGTAAATATTCCTGTTACAAAAACGTGATTATCATTCTGAAAATGTTGATGTTATATACGATCGTTATTCCTTTCATTTCATTTGTTGGTGTTTTATGTTTGTTTTTTCTTCTAATCTAACTCCTTCTGTGCTGATAGGTTTACAGGCATAATTGAATGTCAAAGAGTCAAATGTATGGATCGTCGCTCTGTTTATGTCAGCATGAGGTATCTCACCTAGCAGCAGCCTTCACAATGTACATGTATTACCAATGCAATTAGGACAAGAAAACAATTTGTTGACCCAAACCTTTAGTAGGTCATTGATACTGAGCATACAGCGCACAGTGGGATAAACATTATTAAAGCTTAAATCATAAAACTGATGGAAAAAGATAAACATGACCAACGCTTTAATGCACTCTATTAATTGTTGGTTCCAGTGTGCAGTTTAAAACAAAGGCTCGAGGCAGCAGACAATGGGAAAATTACGAGCATATGATAATCACTAATTTATGCCTTGATGTGTCATGGTACACTCACGTTTATTGGTAAGAGCCCTTTTCTGCGAACAACATAGTTTCAATTCACACTAGGTGTAGGTGTTTATTTCTATAAATTATGACATCCCTAGACCCCAACCACATCCTCCCAGCATATGAATTCTAAACCCTTGAAAACGCCCACATCCAATGACTAAAACACAAACAAATAAATAAATAAATAAATAAATAATTGATCCCCAGGTTTAGCTCAAATGGGAGTTCCATTTATAATATTGTGGAGGCTGAAAATGGGAATTCTGTTTATCATAATTGTGGAGGCTTAAAATTGGAATTTCTTTTATCACATAGTAGAGGCTTAAAGTGGGTATTCCATTAATCATTTTGTGGAGGCTTAACGTATTTCTAGAGTGTTTGTGAATCATGCTTTCCCCTTCACTGTATTTTCCATGAATTTTGATTACCGGTATCAGTACAGGGGAGAATTTTCATCAGTGATGATTAACTGTGCATCCATGCATCACGTAGACCGCTTGCTGCATTATTTGAAAGTAGTGAACCATGGGATGTTGGTTTATCCATGCCGCGAAGACTGTATTGAATATATTTTGGATAGAACATCCGTTATCCTGTACCAGCAATGAAAGGCGAGCAATTGATTTCTATCACAACATTTCACAAATTTTGTTAGTGATTTCGATCCCATGCCTCTAATTCGAATTCATCTGAAAGTACAGAAGTGCACTTGTCAACAGAAATCTTCCAGGAAGCAAAATGAATCTCAAAATCTAATCAGAATCTGTCTCATTATTTCAATAATGGCCCATTAACCTTGCCCTTAATTGGTTAACCCCTTCCCTCACATCACAGATGCATCCTGGATAATGCACTTGGCTTTTCAGAGAATTCTACGATATTGAATATTGAATTTTGTTTCTGCTTGCATCATACATGGCATGCATTATGAGATGAAACCACCTGGGGACACTAATCAAATTAGAGGACAAATCGGTCATCGGGAAACTTGATTTACTTTTTCCTAGCATTTGCCAATTCATTAAATCAGATATGATCTCCAAATAGTTTTTCTCAGATTCCTTTTTTTTTGGAGAGGGAGGGGCACAAGGGGTATTTAATTCATCTTGATATTTGGTGGAAAACGGAAGAGTAGGGTACAAATGAGATGGTCCAAAATGGCTACCGGTATGTTCCTGAAAATGGGTAAATAGATATTGAATCTAGACTAAAATATTGTGTACAGATATAAAAAAAATTAGAAGGGGCATTAATTAGAAGGCTATTCATTGCATTTGAAGGGGTGGATTTAATGAGCGCCATTACCTTTTTTGCCCTAGACCCAATGAGGTAAAAGATGTGGGAGGATTGTAGATTTGATTAGTGATATGCTGAAAGGAGACAGGTGGGCTTAATGACATTGGTGTCAAGGGGGAGAGAAGTATGATGAGAGACAGAGAGAAGGGGAGAGAGAGAGATAGAAGAGATAAAGATAGAAGAGAGAAAAATAGAGGATAGAGAGAGACAGATATATATATATATATATAGAGAGAGAGAGAGAGAGAGAGAGAGATGAAGGGGAGGGTTGTTGGGAGAAAGGGAAAGATAAAGAGCTCTCTCTCTGTATATTTCTCTTTCTCTACATCCCTTAATGTTGTCTATGTAATAAGGGTAAGTTTTAGGGGAACATTTTATTAATTAAAAAATTTATGAAAGACAAACAAGCATTCAGCATAATATAAAAAAAGGAATACCTAAGGAACAGAGAGATTCTAGGCATTCATTCTCTCCACCTTCCCATTTTAAGCCAGAAATAGAATGCGTGTATGACCTTAGAGATGAAAATGGAGATATGAATCCTTCATTGGCATGACCATTAAAAGCATCAGAGGTCATCATTTCTAGACTATTGCCCATGAAAAGAAAGCGGAACATGGGTATATTATGTTTCTGTTCAAAAACCCTCTCATCGAATTTAGGATTAGTTGTCTTCATATATTTGAGGAGTATCTTCAAATATCCAGTCAAACAACTTAATTTAATTCCCAATCACACATGTGCATCAATTGTGTTTTTTGTTGAACAAAATTATCCACAATATTCAGTAATGTTGTTGCATATTTTGTGATCCAAATTAAAGAAAAATCCCATGATCCACAATCATACCTATCTGTTACAATTCAAAATGACTGGCAGACATACTGATAGCAAGCATTTCCACCTTTAACTTTGGTTTCATAACTCAGCAGAGGTTTATATGAGGTTTGTAACAAATCCCGGTTGAGAGTGGAAGCGGCCGTCCTCATCTAACATCTGTTGTCGCATCAAACAATGGATGATTTGGGCGGGATTCGGGGAACCTCACCGATGATTTTGACAGCTGCAGAGGAAAACACGTGTCATGCTCTAGTGAGTGGGTTGCTTGCTGTGGTGAACGCCCGCCCAAACCCTGATATTATTGATCTGCTGGAGGGGTTGTCACGTCTCTCTGTGCAAATATTTGTGATGCGTTGGCATGAGATGTGAGATTTATCGTACGTTAGGATCGGTGTAACCCCTCTGAATTCAGGTCAGGCAGAAAGGGAAAAACTGTAACTTCAACAAATATTTGTTATGGACAAGCTTGTGTGATGTGTCCAGTTTGTCAAGATATACATGCAATAAACATGTTTTTTTCTTGACATATTTATATCTTTCTATTTTTTTTAATTGTACATGTAGTAATATTTCTGTGTTCCAGCAATGTTTTTATTGATCCAAATTATCCTAGATGCAAACTGATACATCATATACTATATCAATTACTTCAGAGAAGCCCAGGATACTATATTTGATTGTTTGTTTTTTCAATCTTCAATTTCTCATTTCTCTCTCTCTCTCTTTGTTTCCCTTGCATTTTACTCTTTCGCTTTCTCTGTTTTTATTCTTTTTGTGAGCTCCGTTAGTCTTTGTTCCATCTTCTCTCCTCTTACCTCCTCTTACCTTTCCTCCTCTTCTTCTCTTCTCTTCTCTTCTCATCTATCTCTTTCCCTATCTGCTCACCTTTTTTTTCTATCTCAACAAACATCTCTTAAGGAGCTCCCTAACCATTTTAAATTGTCCTTTAAAAAATATATATATATATGAATCTTATAAATGATGACACCCTTCATTGCTGTCAGCTTCTGTAAAGGTTACAACCTACATAACGTTGATCACCACACATTAACCAGTTGACTACTGAATTTTCTTGTTCCCATAGACTTAATACAGGAACCACCAGGGACCCGCTTCACAAAGCCTTTTTTCAATGACAAATGACCAAAATCAGTGACAAATCTACTGATAACCAATCAGAAGCAAGGATCTCAGTAGCTTATAACAAAGACTGTCACTTGTCACTGATGACAAGTTTTGTTAAACGGGCCCCTGGTTCCCATATGCAATGGGTTCACTACCTTAGAACTGATAAGCAAATTCACACACACAATAACCTATCCTCCCTATCTGCTTTTGTTCTCCACCCCCACCCCCTACACAGTGCCTTCACAGCCAAGATGCAGGAACACCATCCCGCCCCCACGCGCAAGCCCCTTAACCGCAGCACCAGCAGCACAGACATGTACATGTACGAGAAGAACGAGGGCAGTATCTCCGACTCTGCGGCCGAGCAGGGAAGCGTGGAGGGCAAGAAGAGACGTGGTTCCATCGCCAAGGTTGCCTCTCTAGTCGGTCTCTCAAAGAAGAGTAACAGCACCTCAAATTTGGCAGGTACGTGAGAAGCATCTTCTAATATTCTGATAGGTTCCTCTTTTAATCAGTTTGAGGGGTGGGTTAACCTTTAATTTCTTTTTTCTAAATAATGGATTTCTTCAATATGCTTTTTGATCATTTTCCCATTTTTAGTGATATTAAATTTAATGTATCCAATCACAAGCTTCCTTCCTTCATCCACTTCAAATATGATTACCGAAAATCCCTTGAATATCATTCTTTTATCATACAGGAAGTAAATGTATTCTTATTTTCAGACAGACTAGCCTGATTGCTTATACTTGTACAAGATTTTCATGGCAGAGCATTGAACTTTCCTGTCTTACCTTTGTAAGGAACATTTTTAGATTAAAATTGCATTCTTTAAGTATGGAATAAGAAACCTAAAGGTAAAAACATTAATATGAGAAGACTTTACTTGAATAATTTTCTTTCTTTTTTCTTCTTTTTACTCGGAACTCGTTATTTCTTTGATAAACTCTTTAATTTGAAACAAAATCGATTTTGTCTATTTGCAAATTATAATCTATTCAATGCCATAAAATTGTGTTTTTCAGGTAAGAAACCTCGGGCAAGCATACAACGAAGCGAGGAAGTGTTGCCAATGGAAATGAGAGATCGATTGCAGAAGCAGGCTAGTCGAGAGAGCAACGACGGCAGCATCTGTAGCTTTGGCAGTGATAGCTCTAGTAGGTGAGTACTCATCCGCAGAAGGTTTGGTTTGTAGAGGTGTCATGGTCTAGTGACTGGATATTATTAAGCACTATACAAAGACTATTATTTTTATCATTATTACCACACAAAACACTATATGTGGGACTGGCTTAATTATTCTTAAAATAAATGCCCTACAGTTTACTCTGACAATAGAAGATTGCATAAGATGAATATCTTAAACTCCATTGGTAGTCTTACATAAGGTCCATTGTCTCTGAAGATACATGCAACAGATTATTTTAATGTGTTCATATCTCATCTAGATAGCATAATAAAGTGCAAATCTTTCTCCTCTCTCTCTCTTTTGTACTCTCTTTTGAGTAGACTCTGTCAATACCATAGCCATATTTTGAGCATATATGTCTTTGAACGTATAAAGGCATTTGAAGATATAATAATAATATGGTTATTTATATAGTGCCGATATCGGCCAGGTTCTGACGCTTATGGCGCTTTACACATATTACCCTGGTCGTGTTTAGAGCAAGGAGGGCTGCTATCCCAAATCCCTGAACCCAGCGTTAGTGCCCTTCTAGTCCTCAGCAGACAATTTATCTGTATTAATATGTATCCTTTTTAATATCTCTTTTAATAAAACACATTCATTATATCCTCTTCATGAAGTCTCTTTGAAGCAGAAGGGTGTTACCTCAGAGTCTGTCAAATGATTTGAGTTAAAACCCTTCTGGCTCCAAAAGGATGACATATTTCTTAATAAGCATAAATCTCTTATTCTCAATTGTCCCTGCAGCTTTATGCTCCCAGCCAACTTCCGCTTCGGTGGGGAGAGCCAGTTCAACGACTTCCTGGACGGACTGGGGCCCTCTCAGTTGGTGGGACGCCAAGCACTAGGGTCTCCCTGGATGGGGGACATTCAACTTAGTCTGGAGGACAAGCGGGGTAACCTGGAGGTGGAAGTCATCAGGGCAAGGAGTCTGGTTGCCAAGCCAGGGGTCAAAGTTCCCCCAGGTAAGGAGAAGATATACTTTCCTCCAGGTCATGTGGTCAGCAGGTCCATTGTCTCTTAAGATATGTGCAGATTATTTCAATATATTCATATCTCATCCGGATAGCATAATTAAGTGCAAATCTTTTGCCTCTCTCATTTTTTTACTCTTTGGAATATACTTAGGCCTACAGATTTGCATTAACATGTGTTAGAAAATGTGGTGTAATTTTTTTCAATTTGAGTTAGATTTTATAAGTGAAAGTCAGTATTGCTATAGCCTTTAGTGTTTAATCTTTTATAGGTAAGTGTAATAGGTCATTAGATGGAAAATAAAAAATTATGAAATGGGGTATTATATTTGAATCCTCATTTCATTTTTGATTTTGGAATTGTTTTAAGTTGAGGTTGAAAATTTCTGCTAATATTCAAAACGATAATAAGAACCAATGTCTGACCTTCTGGCTCTCAACAGTAGATGAACTGTTCTTTCTTCTCTGCTTGAACTGTTCAACCAGCTCTCTTTGAAACTGTGTAACTAATCACAAGCATCTCATTACATGATGGTTTCCCTAAAAGTTCTTTGATTTCAATAACATTTCTTTTCTCCTTTTTGTCTCCTCTTGTATTCCATCCCCATGCAGCTCCCTATGTAAAGGTGTATCTGATGGACGGAAAGCACTGCGTGGCCAAGCTGAAGACAAAGATTGCCCGTAAGACGCTGGATCCGCTTTACCAGCAGACACTCAAGTTCATAGAGGACGACCACAGCAACAAGGTACTGCAGATCACCGTCTGGGGCGACTACGGCCGTCTGGAGCGCAAGATATTCATGGGGGTCGCGCAAATCCTGCTTTCTGAGCTCGATCTCTCACACCCTGTCATGGGGTGGTACAAACTGTTCAACACATCGTCCGTAGCGGACATTCACCAGCGGGGCTCCATCTCATCTCTTGAGGGGTCCATGGTATCCCTGGCCAGTACAAAATGAGGATCCCTGACCTGACATAGCTTTTTAGTTGTCATCTTATCTTATCTTAATCTCTTTTGAGCTAGGAAGGGGTGACAGGATGCTGCATTTGTTGCGGAGGTTGCAGACATTGATCGATTTGCTGCAGGTGCCTGAGGATGGTTTCTAGAGAAGTCTGAGTTTGTCTGAAGATAGTACACCACTGTGTGGATCTTCAGGGCCAAGTTGTAGTGTAAAAGACCATCTTGGAGTTTGTAACAACATCTGTAACAATGCCCTAACTCACCCTGTTTCAAAGCAAGGGTGTAATTCTTTGGATATGGGCATTGCTAATTGTTGGGCATTTATCTTCCATTTTTTCTCTCGCAACCATGTGAGGTTGAGTAAAAGCCTCCTTAGGATAACTATCTTTAGTTGTTCTATGGGACTCCTGGTTACTGTGAGGTTATCATAAAATGCAAGATAAGGTCTTGATTGAGTTTGCTAGTCTGGAATCAAAGAAAAAGATGTGAAGATCACTCTGAAGCCCGCAAAATGTGGAGGTTCAAAGTTGAGGTTGTGGATACCAATGTATGCCTATTTTATTTAGCACTGTTGCCACCCCTGGTGTCATGCAGGCATTCTGAAGCACATTCCTATAGCAATGCTCTTTTAGTAAATCCACTTACAGAGCCAGAAGACACATTTTGCACTTTGAAATGAAAATTCTTTAATGAAAAGCCTTTAAAATCTGGAAACTGAAGTTTAAAATCTGACTGAGCTACTGCCCCGAGTTGTGTATCAAACAAATAAGTTTAAAAAACGATTTTACTTTCAGCCCAAATATGAGTAGAAGTGTCCATGGTCATAATCATGAATGAGTTATTACTTTTTCCAATGCGATCAGAATACCTTTATCTCAACTTTTACGTAAAAATTATGTCGCCCAATGTAAAATCATGCTTGCGTTGTTAAATAGAAATGTAATGCCCGATGCACACAAGATGTCATTGCGATAGCATTGTAAAAGCAATTAACCCATACGCAATCTGTGCACTGGTCACTTTCCAATTGCTTTTTATTTTGTAAGATGTGGCACTCACATAGGATATTGAAGACAACGACAGCCACAGTATCAGAAAAAAGACACATGTTGTGTAACAGGTCTTCAAGATACTGTCCTAAACTTTGACAACAATAACGTGATTGCCATTATTACTTAGTGTGTGGGGGTAATGTTTGCATGACACTGAATAGGCAAATCATTGATATGTAAGTTGCAGCCCTCTGGCTCTCCCTCCCACTAAATCCAATGAAGGGTCATTCCACAAGGTGCTAAATCCACAATGATCATTTTGAATGTAGAGGCGTTTCAACCCCATTCTTTTCTATGCACCTCAAACCATTTGGAATATGCCTGCATGCTTCGGCTTTACGGTTCATCCTCCCTGCAGATTGGCAACAATTTTCTGTAGACGAGGGAGGCACCTCTGTCATTTTTTCCTTTTAGCCCCGTCGCTGCTGATAGTAGTATCACCATATATTTAATTGATCATATTTTGGGCTTGTGGTATCGAAAGAATTATGTATGTGAGAAGAAGACCAACTTACTTACCCATTTTCATGTTTGTATGAAATTATACTGTATTTTGAATAAGCAACCCTTCTATATCTCGAAGACAAATATTGACATGATCAAAATTCCAAGCCTTCTTTTCCTGAATAAAAAGGGAAAGAAAACACTTGTGCCTACGATGTGCTAATAGGAGAAGAAAGGAAGCAGATGATACAGAAGACTAATAGTATGTTGGAAGTTTATGTACGTCAAGGGGTGAAGATGTTCTAATCTCCATTCTTTCAAATGTTTATTAATTGCTAAGAGGAACTTCCATACAAGTCTTAGATGTTGACTTGCTTTTGCACATGGTTGCAAAATCAGTTTGTTTGTTGTTTTATTAGCTGGTTTTGTTCCAGAGGAGTGATTTGTTTATTTCAGTAATTTGGGCAAAAGTAATATTGTCATAGATTAAGTTGTATCTTGTTAGTGGACAAAAGAGACAACTATTTGTTTTCTCCAGAAATAAACGGGATTTTCTCAAAACTAACAGTTTCAAGTTGGAATAGAAAGACACCAATCATATTGTGTGATAAAAGAACAGTAGCTTGTAACGTGGATTGATTGTTTTTTTTTAATTAATTTGTGCTAGACATATGTGCTATAATATTACATGTATCAACATCTTTATAGGATGTAATAGTTGACATTTTCGCTTGTATTTTCTTGATAAACACTATTCATATATTCCCTTCAATAATTGATTGGAAAAAATAGGAAAGAAGAAAAAAAATATTGAGATAATATATATCTCGTTCACCTAAATAGGGTATTTTTCTATTGTTGGTATATGCAAGTACTATAATCATACACTACATTTGTAGGAATGTAAGTTCTGTTTTGATTGGTCGGCTGGTAAGATACTGAGTATTTTCAACCAGTCACAGAAGCTGTTCAATAGGATGGGTGCTGGGAACCCTGGACAAACAGAACATGGAGGCCTAGAGGTTATAGAAAGAAAAAAAAAACGAAAAGGAGGAAAGATGAATTTACATCAATTTTTGATATTTTGTTACATGAATCATTATAAACACGGTAGGACATTATAGATTGGGTGCATACATACATTTCATTGACTTCAAAGAAAAACAGAACGCAAACTAGATGATTTGAACTTCATAGTAATAGTTAAAATATATTGTTGTGCCCTCCATACATAGGCTTACATATCTGTGAAAACCTACTGGCGTTGAGTACAAGTCTAACCTCACATTTTAACGAACTTAGACAATAGAGGTACACGCTTAGTCCTTCATAGTCTGGTAGATATAGATTTTAAATGGTACAAATTAAATTGAGTAGACTTTTGTGTTATGATTATCTCCACATACAATTTTTGTCATTTCAAATGCAATAACATCATGGGAAAAAATATATGTACATATGATAATCAATATCGTGTAAATACATAAACGCTTTGAAAGGTTGTACAGTCTGAATACAGACTGGCTTATAGTGCTTCAAATGAAAGAATTTCTTGGTTTAAGAGACGCAAGAAGGATTGTTTTCTGTAAAACGCTCTATCACTTAATGTCTGTTCTGTTGACTTTGTGCGTAATTGATATTGGACGATGTTTATTGTTATAACTGCAGATCATTATATTTATTGATATAGGGAAATTTTAAAATTCTATTGGATCTTCAGCTTTATCTGTATATTGAATGGGTGGTGAGATATAGATATATGAATATATATATTCTCTGGAAAGTATCTTGTATAGATGTTGTAGATGTAGTGGAAAAAATGCCTGTTACCAAAGAAACAAAGATTGTTAATATGATGGATTCTGGATTTAATGCTCCAAACAGCAGCACAAAATTGCATTCCAGTCAGAAGTGTCAAGAAAATTTTATTCCATATATTGCCGTTATTTGTTTGTTTTTGTTTTTGTTCATCAGACAGTCCCAAAGGCCACATTCCAAGAGACATTATTTTGGGTTCAAATAAATTTGGGTCTTGAAGCAGTTGTGGAAGTGCTTTAAAAAAAAGTGTGATCTGCATACAAATAGGACTGAAAATACTTACAATATTAAAATATCTGTCTCTTCCTTTTGATCAGTGGAAGAGAGAGTAAACAGAAAAATGGGCAATGCAAAGGGTGAAATGCTTGTATTTTGAATGTAGAAATAACCAACATTTATTGATAGTAATGAAAGGCAGATATTGAGGCATCTCTGAATTATGATATAAATTAAAAAAAACATCTTTGCTCTGATCATTCCTCTTTCTTAGTTACACAATAGTTTTATATGACTCTCATTTCATATGATATTCATCATACTATAAATATATATTCATAGATATTGATAACATTGTGAGATATACAATATAAAGAGTATGATATGAGAGACAAATTGATAGTGGATATGGTTGGATGTATAGAAAGTAGCGCTATGGTGGAATATAGAATATTATGTAAATGCAAGCATTTCTTTATTCTATATGTTTAAATGTTGTTATTTATGAATAAATGTTCAATACACATTATATTGCTGTTATATAATGTAAATAGGAGAAAGACACATTATAATATGATAAACATATAATTATTGAAGATATATATATATTAAGTAATCTTTCATGCTCATTATGTATATCTGTATACTGCTCATTTTGGAGAAAACAAACAAAGATAGATGTCTTAAACCAGTAGTAATCAAAATACCACATACGGTATGTAGTCATTTTAGTGGAAATATGTTAACCTTAAGCTGAGAAAATAGATAAATGTTCTTGTATTTGGTTTCTTTCATTCTAGATAAGATTGTTTTGTTGATTAGTTTGATTTTTAGATGTAGAAAAGTCAATTTTCATCACATGCCCAATGTATACATGTAATTTCTAATTCTGTACAAGATTATACTGATATTTACAAGTATTATATACCAATAATATGCAAATACGTAATGGACATTTATGGACTATTTACTACTTTTTAACGATTATATTTAGTGGATTTGATTTACGAATTGGAAACAAACGAAGAATTTGTTGTGGACCTCTTAATAGACGAAGAAAAAAATCCACGATACAGTCAATAAATAAATATATGTTATATGAATATGAATGTTGTTTATGTATCTACACGTATTTATATGTATCAGGTATATTGTACTTATGTATTTATATTCTATTCTGTATGAAACGTGACATTAGAACATATTTAGTTGAGCATAATCTATACTTTTGGTTTAGATGTTTATATGTTTCCCTTCTCAGTTCTTTGCAAATTATCATTCTCGATTCAACAATTTTGTCCAAATATTTGCCATTGCCTGCCATGGTGTAGACTGAAGCCCGCTCTAATATTTTTAAACATCATATTTTCCATGTTTGCTTCTTGAAAACTGATGTAACACATGAAAAAAACAAATGCATCATTTGCTGACTTGATCAACTGTTAATTCTTTTTCACCTTTCTTCCAAAATTGCTTATGGCACAAGTCCCTTTCTTGTTTTATTGTAGAATGTAAGAGTCGAGTGTTGGGTATTTTCATGACCTTTCCCATAATTGGACCAGCCTCGTTCCTGAAAAAATGGCTTTAACAGAGAGGCTGGGACAATGAATTTTTTTTCAGAAATAGTAAAGAGAGTAGAGTGTTGGTAGTTTCTATGCTTTCTTGAAAATATTTTGAGAAGGCTAAATTTGTTATACAAAATAAGCAACAAGAATTTTTTTTTGCGGCATGTGTGATTATTACTTTTATCATGCTCTATAAGTAAAGAACGTGATTGTTTTGTCCAATGCAAAGAAATGTCAGAATTTCAGAATTTATTTTTCTTTTGTTAAAATCGTATGAAGAAATTTCTTATTGAATAACTTGACGTAAAAAGTTGTTTATCAATTAAAGGCTACCACACTCCCTTTACAAAGCAATAAAATATTTTTGAATATTTAAATATACAGAAGGGTATGTTGAAGGGGAACATTTCAAGCTTTATTATTTTTAGGAAATGTTTCTGTCAAGGACAAGGGGAGCATATGATCAGAGGATGCATTGATAAGTTTCAGTGATATCTTTTTTAGTTGATCAAGGAGAGGTTTTAATATTTCATATCATTCCTTTGTTGCATCAGAGAAACATTGTAAATCAATCATGAACCCAATACTAATGGAAGTTAAGCGGTTCTTGTATTAAGCTTATGGGAATGACAGAATTCAGTAGGCGATGACGGTTCAAGGAAACGATTAAAGAATTTGTGCAATTCATGACTCTGTAACTTGTTGGTGGACCATTAAAAGGGCATTTACAAGAAAATTTGTTCTGCCATGCAATTACAGGAAGACAACAAAATAGTTTATCTTTCTCATTAAATTTATACAAATCAGGTTTTGTTTGCATCATTTAATACTGTTTGCTACAGGGATGATCATGTGTATTCGATAATGGGAAAAATTGCAATATGTGAACAGAAGACTGAAGTTATTTGTGTTTCTAAGCCATGACTACTGCCCTTTTTTGAAGACTGCACCATTTCCTTGCAATAGACATTCCCTCTTTTTCATACCAATCAAAATTGAACATTCATATGCCGATATCATTTCTACTTTTTCTGTTACCTTCTGAATGTTGTTGTGTATCGATGTAGAACAGAAAAAACCATGGCATAGAATTTAAATTGTGATATATCTTTTTGAAAAAAATATGTGGCTCTTTAATATAGTTAATGTAGGCAGAGTATTGACTTCATATAACCTTTCTGTGGGACCAAATCGTATAGTCTGTTTTTGAGCAATGTCTCACGTACAATGTGAAACATTGTTTTTGTTATCATATAAAAGCAGTTGAATAAAAAAAAAAGCAGTCAATGAATAGTCTCCTCCCAGTAGTTGATATTTGTTTTTGAGTAGTTATCTGATGATATATTTGCGATATACTTGCTATTAGTCACAAGGTATCCAAAAATTGATAAACATTATGATTCTTATGAATTTTGTTTGGACTTGTACTCATATAATATTATTATCATATTGATTTATGTCTCAGCATCTGAAAATGAATGGAACTTGTGATGATGAAGCAACGACTTTATTCAACGATTTCATTTATGTACTATCTGCACATCGGACTGTGATGTGTTTGATTTATGTATTATTATATTGTTTGCCATTATTTTCGAGTTATCCCTGTTTTTGTTCTTTATCAATATGATATGGATTATTAAAATGTTTCAATCCCTATAATGACAAATCAGTCTGAACAATTTATCTTTTAATGTGTCCTGTGTCATGATGTGAATTTGCAATGTGATGTAATGTTTGAGATCTGAGTGATGAATGTTTGAAAAGGGGCAGGTATAAATATTAGGTGATGAACTGTAATGATCTGCTAAACATGACTGGTCAAATTCTACAATTGGCAAAATTTCATCCAGAAATGCATATTACAAGTGAATTAAAAAAGTCGGTACTAAATTGACAATTTGCCAACAAAATATGGGGGGAAATGTGGTATGTTAAGAATACTCACCGATGTCAAATACGGAGAGAGAGAGAGAGAGAGAGAGAGAGAGAGAGAGAGAGAGAGCCCCTTTTTAGACTTCTCTTGTATGCCAGTTATCAAAGTCGCACGAGCAGTAATCACAATAATCTGAGTTTGTAGTCTGGTGGTTAGATCCTTGCAAAAGAATAACGACATAAATGTGCAGAGAAGGAAATGCCCTTTTTATGCATAATAATATTGTGACGATGATGATGATGTTGATAATAATGATTATCATGATGGTGGTGATGGTTATGAGGATAAAACATAATGATGATGATTATGTTGATATGATGATGCCGATGATTGTGATGATGAATGTTGACGTTGCTTATTGAAAAAAAGTTTTGAAAGATATTATGTCGGCGTATAGTATATAGTTTAAAGAAGATACAAGAGGGGAAAGATGGGATAGCTGACCAAGCTAGGAGTCGGTTCTCTGATCTACCAATATACCGGACTCGTGTGCATGGAGACAGGTCGGATATTGTTGGATGCTGCCCAGACAGAGGAACAGATAGACGAGCTGGATAGTTTTGTTTTCTTCTTTCTTTCTGAGTGACTGTTTTATGAGCCTTCAAACTGGGGCGGACAGAATGGGGGCAGAGTAGGCCTCGCTCTGTATACAAGCTGACAAAAGAGAGGTCGAATCACTATATACTTTTTTTTTAAAGTTCAATAGCCGAAACTAATAACGCAGCCTGCGCGCCACCTTCACATTCCCCCGTTGTTGTAAAAAGATGACGGTTGGATGATGTCGGCAATAATATTATTATGATTTTGTCATTGACTATAGGTGGCTGTCAGAATATTTGTATAACTACATAAATATTTTGATAACTGCATCGGCTCTTAGAAATATCAAATACGAACAAGAAAAAAACCCGCCTACGTATTTGATTATCAATTGATCTTGGGAACTATAGTGGTAAAGGTGGAAAATAAATGTTTAGAATTTCTATGCTGAAAAGTGTTTTTATGCTCATTATGTGTTAAGTGCATGTTTATGCCATTTATCTATTGACAATTTTCTTCTTCTTCTTCTTCCGGTTAAGTACAGACCGTCGTTGGCGTATTATCTTACTTGTGCTTATCGAGTGCCCAGATGAACAGTGCAAGTAAAAAATCTTTTGATCATTCTCTTGTCTAAAAAAAATTAATGTACGATAATCCATGAAACAAGGCGACAACTTTGTAAAAAAAAAAGGGTTCACGAAAACAAAGAGAGTGATTGAGAGGGAATGAAAGATAAGAGGAGAGGGGAGAAGATGAGAGAGAGAGAGAGAGAGAGAGAGAGAGAGAGAGAGAGAGGAGAGAGAGAGGGAGAGAGAGAGAGAGAGAGGGAGAGAGAGAGGGAGAGAGAGAGAGAGAGAGAGAGGGGGGGGGGAGTAACAAACCCTGAGTTCAATTTCTAAAATTCGTACGTGATAATCGAACGAACTGGTCCAAACTGGAGGAAGCAGAAGCAAAACATAATTATGAAAAAATAAGATTGTCGATAGAAATTTTGTTTCATAGCAAATAACGTCAGTCTATTAAAGTTGCGGGAAGGAAACGGGACTCCTTTTCCGCATTGATCAGTCACAGAGCGTCGTTTAGGTAACACTTTTGGATTTTGGGCCAATGTATGTCTTTCCTAGGGCTATAGGGACGTTCATAAAAGTGGCTTAGACTCTAAACCCATACCTTTTGATCCACAGTCCGGTGAGTGACTTATCCACTCAGCCAAAGCACCTCTTTTCTTTAGCACTTTTGGTTTCGCTTGATCGAACGTGGTGTGGGGGGGGGGGGGGTATAAAATGCCACTAATACCCAAACCAAAGGATGAAAACACACAATAAAAACGATTACATAACGGAACAAAAGGAAAAGGCACCACAATAGTCCACCATCCTTTGTTGAATAACCTCTATACGAAATTGTCCGCAATGTAGGGTGCGGTCATGTACGTCTTCTACGCTGTATATAGCCCAACACACTGACAGTCTCTGGTATTATTTACGCGGAATGCAAATGATAATTAGGCAAATATACTTGTGCGTCAAATCATTATGATCCACTATGTTTACAACATGTTTATGATTTGAGTAACGGAGGAAACAATGGCGTCTGCCCTGGGCGATTTGAGATTTCTGGTTGGGTTGTTGATCCTGCTCGAAGCTGAAGTGTTTGCGCAAGGTAAGGGTCGTTTTTCTATATTTGCATTCAAAGGAACTAGCTTAGTTAATAGCAAATTTGATAATTGTTTTTCTTATTTTAATTACCAGATAACAACATAATTGCTGTTGATAGGGACGTTTATGATTATCACTTATAATGTATACATGTTTATTATGGTCCGTTTATTATATATGCAATATTGTAAAGTATATGTAAAACTACAGTATATAGTGTTTTGCCATGCTATGTACATTCAGCAGAAAAAAATAAATATAAAGAAAGTGGACACTCTTTATTTTTCAAAATGTTCATAAAATTATAAACCGTCAATAACATGAAATAAAGTATATATCAAACTAAAGTTAACATTAGAGGAGATGGTATAGAGCATTGATCTCGTAATTCGGCGATCCGAGTTTGAAACCAAGGCGATGCGCTATAGTACCCTTTGGTAAGGCATTAATCCTCATTACCAGGTCTTTCGGAGAGGACCTAAAGCCGTCGGTCCTCCCTCTGGTTGCTTATACTAACAAGCATTTATGCTTTCTTAGCAGTCAGGTAAAATAACCACCACTTCACTTCAATTAAGATCAAGTTTTGAACTTTCACGCTTGGATTGGGAAATTCATTTAAGAAAATTCAAAAATAGATCAAAGTAGCCATTCAAAAGTTAATGGACATTGTATATTAGTGAAGACATGCTTATCTGTTCTTACGAGTTACGACAACACACAATGAGAAACAATCAACTTTAGTCTCGAGACTGCATGGTTTTGACAGATCCGGTTTTGACAAGCACTGTCAAAATGTATCCAATGCCCATCAACATTTGAATGGACAGATGCCCCAATTTTTACAGTTTTCGTTCAGACTCATTTAATGTTAAATGGCTATCCTCACTCCTGCATGGCTGCATGAATGGTATAATTCCAATTGCATATCATCTTAAAGAGGATTGGTTCACGTTTATTTTGATATATGAAAGATAATTTATGTTCATTTTTTTTAAATCTTAACTATTATCTATAATATCCTTGTGTTTTGAATGGGTCATTGCAAATTGGCATCAGTGCCACGAAACGTGATCTCTTTTAGTAACCTATGAATTAATGAATTCAACTTAATATGAATGAATAACACAGTTTAGCATTTATAATGATTTATTCAGACTGACAGTATTTGATGCCATCATGAGGCATGTAAGACGAATACATCCGTGTCTTACTGCTATCTTAGTGTATGTGTAATTTATATCAGTTCCTTTATCATTACAATAGAAAGGTCTTGGCTCTGATATTTTTACCTGTGACATTTTCTTGACATCGAACACCGAAGGTTGGGGGGGGGGTGGGGGTACTCACCTAATACGGTTTAAACGGGGATGTGCCGCTCGAATGGATTACTTTTTTCGAAAAAAATCCCCAAACATCGGGTATGATTTTGTGCTGCAAAATCCCTAAGAGTGCCCCCACTTTTCAGATCTTGGCCTTAAACATGGATTACGATTTTCTTCAGGATAATATCTCACCCATAATCTCGTTATAATGAAAATTCCAGATGCAAAATCCCACAAAAATATTGTAAATCATTTTGCTTTTTCATCCAAAGTCCCACAAGTTATTTTCCAAATAAATTGCTACATTATTGTTACAAACGGATGGGTTTTAAATTTTTAAAAAGCTAAAGAGGCTGGAATACAAGAGCAAAATGAGAAAGTACAAGAAAGCGTGCATGCAACGTTTAAAAGAAATTAGAGGAAAAACAAACAGCTGAAACTGGGAAAGCTATTACTAAGTAAATTGAGGGATTAAGGTATGTGAAAGTGTAAATCATTCATGCAAAGTCCCAAATAATGGGTACCATTTTCTGCCAAAAATTACCCTTTAAATGTGTATTGTTTTGGACGCTCCAGCCGCACACCCCCGTCCAAAGCAAATCTGAGTACCCCCCCCCCCCCCACCTCCGGCCCCTAGCTGTGATATGGTTCGTCTCATACCGTATGTGGACATGAATATGAGGACGGACAAATAAGACCATTTTATTTTAAATGAGGAGGAAAGTGTTCCATTTTATTTGATAATTGACATTTTTGTTTACATACCATATATACCATTGAGTCAATTTTAATTAATAACTGTTGTTTGTTGTGTTTTATTCGTATATGCACTAAAGAGACGAGGGTAAAAATAAGTCAAATGGTAATTACATGATATTAATGAAGTTCGTTAATCCCCATTACCCAGATATCCTCGGCTTCTCATTTATTTCTTCAAACAAAAAATATTTAAAAAATGAGGCGTGTCAAAAGGAGGAGGGGACAACAAACTAGAAATCAATTTCTTTGTTCCATTCACGGAAGGGCAAGAGATTTGTATTGAAAGAACTACAGGGGCATATCAAGGGTCATGTCAGTAAGGGGGCACTGGGGGGGGGGGGGA
Source organism: Strongylocentrotus purpuratus (assembly GCF_000002235.5). Lineage (NCBI taxonomy): Eukaryota > Metazoa > Echinodermata > Echinoidea > Camarodonta > Strongylocentrotidae > Strongylocentrotus > Strongylocentrotus purpuratus. The sequence goes on along the minus strand of NW_022145613.1, from coordinate 7,188,620 downwards.
TATTTGAAATTTGTCTGACATGAAAATATCCCATACATTTACTTTTTCCGACTCCAAATATGAATCGACGATAAACTTATCCTGTCCTGTTTATGTTTCTCGTTCCGAAGTGAGAATTAATGGTCGGGATATTTACATTTATCTAAATGAAAACGCGGAGGTTTTCGACTAGGGCCCCCCCCCCCCAACTCCGGGGTCGGAATGACCCCATGCGTGTTACCAAAATGTCCGGTAAAGGGGTACTTTTCGTGCGACAAAATCCGGCCCGAGAATTGTAAAAAAAAGGGGTGTATTAACTTTTCACCCGGAGATTTCTTTAAAAAGGGGGTGTTTTTCTTTTTTTCTCTCGTCTCTTTGGACTCCTGAGAAATTGTTCCGAATTTAGGGGGGTACATTGAGCAATTTTCATGATTTAGGGGGGTCTCCAAGGCAGGAAAAGCCCGCAAAAAGCCCGCGAAAGGGGGGTTCGGAAATGTTGGCAGTCCTCAGATAGGGGGTGCTTTCAAAAAGAGGGAACGAGCATTATGCGTACCCTAAATAACACTGAGTGGGGGGCCGGGGTTTTCGACTAGGTATCAATTGCCAAATACCTTTTTTTTAAAGTCTGATGTGGCGTTCAAAGTAACGGAGAAAAAGAAAATGGAGAATGGGTGATCACCCACAAAGATAAGATTTGGTGTCATTTTACAAGAAGGGGTATACGAGGGGTTCATGTTATCGCCGGTGGTAGCGGTGCTGGCACCACGCGCGCCAGATTAGGGGAATTCCCTAATGTGCCATGAGACTGCATGGTGCAATTTTTTTTTAATCGACGGGTGACGTAAGTGCTTCATCCTGATATGCGGTCGGTATCATAGTCATACCCTTTCGTCTGCTTTCATTGCCTCTGCTGCTTTCTTTTCTATATGGAAATGGTAAGATTTCACATGGCTATACTAGATCAAGGCATAAAGTACCGAAATAGATCAAAAACTTGACCTAAATGAAAACGCCGAAGTGTTCGTCTAAATATTTTGTCTGGATAACGTTCGAGATAAATCATGACGGAGAACACCTACGAACTGCCCGGGCCCGAAGGACCAGAGCTGAGGCAGATTCTGGTGTGCGACAGCTATGCGTATAGCCAATGGCTGCGCATAGCCCTTCGAGTTGAACTTGCCGTGCAATGACAGGGCATCATTGGATTTACACAGAAATAACCGTCTGATATGGGTTATTTCTTTAATAAAACTGACATTTGTTGACATTCCCCATATATGTATAGAGGCAGTCAGAGGAGCCAGATGCAATCTCAGCAGAACCACAGTCGATATCAGAGACTGAAGCTTTCGGTCTACATTGCCATTGGATTTGGACTTTAAAGATTGATGCTAATATGTTCGGGCATCGAAATTAGGAGCAACAATATAGCGCTAAAATGTTAAAGAAGTGCAATCAAACCTGTCTATAGCGACCACCCAAGGGAAACACAAAAAGTGGCCTTTGTAGAGAGGTGGTCTTTGTAGACAGGTTCCTTAAGTACATGTTTCAATGAGAAACAATTTTTCAAGGGAAACAAGCAATGTGGTCCTTGTAGACAGGTGGTCTTTGTAGACAGGTGGTCACTTATACTTGAGCAGGTTTGACTGTATTTGATCATGTCTCCTATTGTGCAGTGTAAGAAAATCAAAGGTTTGAACTGAGACTAGATCTAACTAACTCGTTGAATCAAGGCTGAATAGATCGAGTCAAAAGTATGTTTTTCATATTTGATTTATCATGTTTTCATCATTTCTTGTTTTGAACATACAGACACGACACCTCCAACTTTAACCTGCCCCAGCACAACTGTCATCGGCAATGGAGCAGTGGTTCGCTGGGCGGTTCCCACGGCAACTGATGATTCCGGAGAGGTCTTTCTGTCTTCCACTCATTCAGTCGGAGATTACTTCCCTTTGGGAAACACAACAGTCACATACACAGCTACAGATAGAATTGGACTGGAAACAAACTGCTCTTTCACTGTAACAGTGATAGGTTAGTCTTCAAATTCTTCTTAATAATAATGAAATAGTCCATAGAAACAGAGAGATCAATGATATAAACAGCTCTAGTGCGTACAGGAAGACCACAAAGAGAGAGAGAGAGAGAGAGAGAGAGAGAGAGAAATTGGCTTGTAATAAATTAAGGGTGCTTATTAGGAAAATTATATTGTGATGTCAATCTTTTGATCAAACCTTTTCCCCATTAATCAAAACCATACCAGAAGTATCGTCATTTTGACCCTTGTGTACAGTATTGAAGACTGTCCAGCGGCATTTCAGGGGATTGTCGCACACCATTTTTAGATCATTTTTTTCTGGGGGGGGGGGGGGGGGGAGGGGGGAGACAAATTCTAATGGGACATTTTAGGGAATGTTTTCCCCTATTTTCTTTTTGACAAATTCCGTTGTCAACTCACTTTCATATCAAATAGTCTCAGGCCTGTGTACAATTATTCTGCTTTTCTCAATACATGTTTCTCATTTTCTCTTTGATTACAGCGAATGGGTCACCAGAAATCTCTAACTGTCCTGACAGCACTGTAGAGGTCACCGTGTCAGCTGGAGTGACCTCTCTAAACGTGACCTGGACCATACCCACCGCCGTTGACCCAAACGGTGGGGCGGTCACTGCCTCGTCAGACTATGCCCCGGGCGCCACCTTTCAACTTGGTACAACGAAAGTGACGTATACATTTACAGATGATGCAGGAAAGAGATCGAAATGTGTTTTCAAAGTGAGAGTCTATGGTAAGTATCCTTTCACTAATGTGAATGTATTGTGCAAGATAGCTAGAAGGGCAATAACCCTGAGGAAAATTAGATGAGTATAGTGCCCTTCTGGCTCTCAGGAGATGATAACAATATTATCTGTGACTATTTGCATAGAAAAAAAATACATGGGGGTAGCGGGCGAAGCTGCCCCGGAAATACCAAAAAGAGCCCCCAAAATAGGCCCAAAATGTGATTACAACGGCGACTTCCAAAAAGGAAATTGCACCCTAGAGATTCTGTCTAGTTGCTATTGTCTGAAATGGAAATGGATATGAAAAGATGCATCAAATAAGATGATCATTTTATTATTTGAATCAAACTCTTTACATAAATGTCTGTATAAAATTCAACAGGTTGTGCAACATTAGTCAAATTTGCAATTTGACACTAACTGTAACTGTATGATTGCAAGTGGATTCTCGCTGATAAAGTTTTCAAGAAAGTAACAAATCTAACATTTTGGGGAAAAACACTTTCATCAAAATGAAATAATCACTTGTTGCTCAGTGCTGTATTTTGAAAATCAAGATTTTGTATGATATTAAAGGTACATGTACTATGTCCCATTTGCAGGCCAAAAAAATGAAAAGGTTAAATTCCAACAGCATTTGAAAGATAATACTAATTTAGAACTTCCCTTAAAAGGGTGGGGTTTGAAAATGTCTTCAAGTGGGAAAATAATGACTTTGAGTTGTCAAATCGACTTAGGAGCTATAGAGCCAATATTGATTGTCAGACCATTGTACCAAATGGTCATACGTTTTATGCTGCGCAAAGATTCAATCAGTTTAATTTTGGCCAACACAAAATGTGGGTTATTGATCTAGACAAATGCTCATGTACCTTTTACAGCTCATTTTATGTATGTTATTACCAAAGGAAAAAAAAAGCCAGTCACTCACTCAATAGTGTCTGACAGTGAAGTCTAGCAAGGAAACAGGTTTCCTTGCATAATTTGAATATTAGGACACTGCTAACATTCAAATTTCACAGATAGGACATACATGACATATTCATAATTCCTGCAAAAATCTACAGAATTTGAGGTTGGCTGCAAAATGGATATAATACCTATAAGTTGTTTTCCTCTATCAGAAATTGTACTGTTAAAAGTCTATATCACCTTGACAAACAATGTGATGTATTTGGAATTCCTGTTTTCTGTTTTAGAATCCAGTGATGCTGTATCACCTACAGTTGTGACCTCCTGCCCCGATGACATCATAAGGGATGTCACACCGGGAACAGGCGAGGTCAGCGTGACATGGGTTGAACCGACCTTCAGTGACCTCGTAGATGGGAACGACCTCTTTGTCATGCAAACAAAAGAATCAGGGTCGCTGTTTCCTGAGGGGTCAACGGAAGTCCTCTACACTGCGATGGACACAAAGTACAACGTGGTGGAGTGCATTTTTATTGTTACCATTAATGGTAAGTTAAAATCATTTGATGGCCCCTACTCAAAAAGAAAGAATTAATTGCTTTGTAGAATTTTTTTGGAGAATTCTGTACTTTTGTAAATTACAACCCTGGGATAATAACTTAGTCAACAATATTGAGCCTGTTGAAAAAGAAGTAAACATAAAAGAAAGATGCAAATATCCTGGGTTTTCATAATATTGAATAAAGAAAGTATTTATGCTATATGTAAGCCATTTACAGCAGGAACTGGTAGTCCCTGCATGCATTAAGTCAATGGAGTTGAAAGAATTTAGTAGTCAACAGATAACCTTGCATGCATTCAGTTTCTATACTTGGGAATATTTGTTCATTTGCAGTTACCGATGACGACGTCCTACCGACCATCTACAACTGCCCAAACGATACCTTGCTTTGGGTTGCCATGGGTACCACTGAAGTCAACATCTCCTGGACCCCGCCCACTGCGACGGACAATTATGGCACTCCGACCCTGGTCACGACCTCTGACCCTGGGTCAGCCTTTGGTGTCGGGGTCACCGTGGTGAATTACACAGCAACTGATCATGTCAATAATGTCGCCTATTGTTCTTTCACTGTGACAATCTTGGGTAAAGTCACTGAAACTCATCAGGGCAGCATTACATGATACTGTCATAAGTTCAAGTTCACTGACATCCCATTGACACATGTGTTCAATTTAATGCACTCATTCCAATGAGTTGTCAGTGAGCTTGTATTTATGACGGTTTAGTGAAACACTGCCCTGATCTTAATTCTGTTGTTCCTAGCTTTTAATATATATTTTATAATCTTACACAGTAGTATAGATGACATTGAAATTGATATGGATGCAATTTTGTGTCAGTCTTTATTGATAATACTTTTGATAACTATTAAAAGCTTTACTGTACTTCTTTTTTAAAAATTATTTATTGATGGAAAAGTTTTACAAGAATTATCTGGTTGCCAAATAAAAGCTAAGATTCTTGAAAAGTCAGTATGTAAGCCAGCCCAGATTGCCCAGATACTCCAATTAATATGCCCATCTTTTTCCCCCAAAAGGGAAATCTGCATTTGCAAAATGTAAGTAATAATATTAACTTATCAAAACATTTTCATGATACACTTTTGAATTAATTCATAGAAAAAAATAAATTGTCTATATTTTCTCTTTGATGCAGTTGACAACGAAATACCTGTCATCACTGGTTGCCCGGGCAACATAGTGGAGTACGTCCAGCCGGATGTTACATCACTGACGGTGACGTGGGCCACTCCTAGTGTCACCGACAACTCTGGGGAGTTCACCTCTTCTACCAGCCTGGCTTCAGGGTCTACGTTCCAAGCAAGTGTGGCGGGAGAGAATGATGTTGTCATGATGAGCTATGTGGATAGGTTCGGGAACACAGCGATGTGCACATTTACCGTGAATGTTCTAAGTAAGTCTATCGATTGTTCAGTGAAACCTTCATTTAAAGACCTCTCTTTTGGGATGAGGAACGCTGTCTTTATAGGCAGGTGGTCTTCATGGATTGGTTCCTTCAGTGTACGTTTCAACAAGGAAATCTGTTCAAAGTGAACAAATTTTGGCTTTTATAGACGCATGGTCTTTTTAATTCTATACAGGTAGTCTCTAAAGTGGATTTGATATTTGATCTAGGGTGACAGGGTCCTGTATCATAATAGTGGTATCCAATAGAAAACATTATGTGTAAACAATTTTCATGTATGCCAAAGATTTAGATATCAGACCTCATGCCCAATTAACTTTATTGTCTTTAGCTTTACCTGGGAAAAGATATTCTCTATTCATAACCTGTGGTTTGGATGATGACTTTTTGCTATTTTTGCTTATAATAATTATTTTCTTGCTCTCTTATATATCTCCTTTCTTTTCTACCCTTTTTCCCATATTCTCATTCCTCTTTATTTTTTTCTTCTTGTACTTGTTCTATCTGTCCTTCTACTTGTTCTTCTTGTTCCTCATGTTCTTCCACTCCATTCCTGTTTTCTTGTTATTTCTTTTGATTCTCTCTATCTGCTCTTGGTCTTCTTGCTCTTGTTATTGTTCATATATTATTTTCATTGTCATTGTTCTTGTGCAGTTGATATGCCACCTGTGTTCAATTGCCCTGCACCCATCACCCTTAACACCGAGCTGCGTGTGGCCTATGCTGATGTCTCTTGGCCTCAGCTGACCATCACAGATGACTATACATCAATAGCTAATCTTATGGTATGTTCATGTCTCTCCTTCCATTGGCAGATTCAAAGGAGGTGGGGGGGGGGGGTGGATATATCCCCAAATAAACTTTGTTATACTTTTGATATACCAGTACAGCAGAGTAAAATGTATTTGTGTGCCCCAACCAGATATGAGAAAATTGTTTTATTTGCTTGTCAGCATTTGTTAACACCTGACACAGTCATGATGTTCACTCTCATGCAATATCAGCTTTTGAAATTTGAACCACTTTCATGTAGAATTTGTAAAAAGAAGAGAATGATAGAGTACGTTGTTAAAGGATACAATTTACATGTACCAGAAGAAGGAAAAAAGGAGGGTTAAAATGCATCATTTTCATATCTTTTGATTGTCTATAATTATCCTACATTTCTTAGTCAGATTTTTACCAGATTATTATACATTACTTTCCTTCTGTTTTTATAAGTTGCAACTTGACACTAAATATCCTTATCCTACATTCATGATCAGATCACAATGACTCATTCTGAACCACTGAGAGTGTTCTACGACAGCCCGACCACTGTCACTTACTCTGCAACCGATGAAAGAGGCAACGTAGTCACCTGTATCTTCACTGTTACTGTTAATGGTAAGTACAGTAACTTTTATAAAGCATCAGTAAATCACCAGTACCCTCTTGAGAGTTGCGGTTATTTGCAACATGACAAACACGTCTCAACTTGTGTTTTTTTAAACCAATCAGAGATTCGTTTCACAAAGCTTTTTTTCAATGACAAATGACAAAAATCAGTGACAAATCTGCTGATAACGAATCAGAAGCAAGGATTTCACTAGCTTATAACAAAAACTGTCATTTTTCACTGATGACAAGTTTTGTGAAATGGGGCACAGAACACATGTTTTGGAGTTGCTCTCAGTTGCAAGTTCTTATATGCAACAGGCCCCAGAAGTTCTTTTTTGAAACTGAAGATAGAATCATGAATTATCAATTTGATATACATGTAGGAAATTAAATTTGTTTTACCAAATAATATTTTATTAAACGTATCCAAATAATGTTGATTGTGGATTGAATTTAAACAAAATTTTTACCTGTGAATAGCGTTTGAGTGTGGACACAAATATGTTATTTCAAGACAGGGATTGATATTGTTTTGAAGTCTAGTAACGATTAAGCAAAATGATAGCGATTTGTTCATCATGAAGTATTTTATATATGTTAGAATACATATTAACAACATTTTGAGGAATTAAGTGTTTAAGAAATCTCAATATATTGAATGACATTGATACATTGCATTGAGACCACAAGAAGAGACAGTATATTAATTTCTCACCACAATTCCTCTTCTTTTTCTTAGATGTTGAAAACCCAGTCTGGCAGACCTGTCCTACTTTCATCTCCCAACCTCTTGACCCTGGAACCAATTCAGCCATCGTCAGATGGACGGATCCTACAGTGACGGACAACTCCGGGGTTGACCCCGTCGTGACCTCTACGTCATCCAATCCTGAGCTGTTCTACGCTGGCTCCTACACGGTCGAGTATGTTGCCAGGGATGAAACCGGGAATGAGGCTAGATGTGAATTCACAGTTGTCATAGAGAGTAAGAAAGTTTTTGTTTGATCTTTGCTTTCCACCTCATCATTCTTCATCATTCGCAAATGAAAAAAGCCTTAACATTAGCAAAAATGTACTGTAAAAACAAAAGTCTTAGCCATTTATGTCATTTATGTCATATATCTCAATATGACCTATGACTAATAGTAGTGGTGCCACAAACAAAATTAGTTGATGATCACATCAAAAGATCTGTTCCTTTTTATGAAAAAAAGAGACAAAAGACTTAGTAATAGGGTTACATCTCATGGAATTACCCTTTAGCAAATGCCAAGAAGGAACATTCCAAAAATGAAAAACAAAGTCTAGTTTAATTGGTGATTCAGAAAGTTAGTTGAGCTCAGGCCTATTACAAGGGTTCGTGTGCACCTGCAGAACCTGGACATTTCAAAACTATAATGGGTAGGTTTCTCATGGATCCCAGGTGAAAATATCGGGTGTTTCTGATAGATAACCAGTATGTACCAGGCTTGATAATTACCCAATTTAAATCAGGTATCAGGTACGTTTCCTGATTTACTGCAGCTAATACACTCCCAGAAGCATGAGATTTTCAAGCACACCTTCCACTTGCTTCCACTGTACATAGAGTTGGTCATGTTGAACAAATAAATAACCAAAATATTTTATGAAAGGTTTATATATTGCTCAAATCTGTGATCTAATATTGTGAGCAAACATTTCCATAGCACCCCATGATGCCTTTACTTTCATCTTTTGTACCATGTAATTCTTTTCAGCTGATGAAAGCGTACCTGTCTTCAATAACTGCCCCATTGGTACCCTCAACTTTGAGGCTGACCTGGGAACATCCACTACCATCGTGACCTGGCCGACAGTTAGAGCGACTGATGACAAGGACTCTAGCGTGACGATAACCTCCAATTACAACCCTGGGCAAGAGTTCTCCTTAGGAACGTACAGTGTGGAGTACCAGGCTAGGGACGATGCAGGAAATATTGGTTATTGTGGCTTCACAGTCGTTGTTGCAGGTAAGACCAGACGGTTTGGTGACGTTGTGACTGATAGTTGCAGGAATTTGATCCCTTACTTTCTTGAAGTACTTTGCAATCTCAGTTAATGTTTCTTCTTTGTTCTTCTAAGCAGCCCAATAAATGCTCTATGCCAAATTGCTTGTTAGACAGGCCCTTAATGTATATTTACAGTTGTTTTTCCTGGCCCAGGTGAGTTACGTAGATACCTTGTTTGAGAACATTCTTTAAATATTGATTATTGTACTGGTGTACAATATCATTGCTCTTCACATATCTATCAAAAGATTTCCTGCATAGACCATGCTGTACAAATGCAGAGCATTGAAAGTCATGTACATGTTGGGATTACAAGATAACAATATTTTTACATTTAATGTTTATTTTCAAAAGATTATCATGATCATCCTCTATTCCTAATAATTATTGTTGTTGTGACTCTTTTTATTACTGGAGATGGCATTTTTTGATATTTTGAGTTTGACAACATTTTTTTTCTTTTCCAGATCTCCAACAGCCAGAGATAAGATCCTGCCCGACTGACCAGTCATTCTTTGTCCTCAATGCCGCCAGTGACGTGGGAGTCTCCTGGTCCGAACCTCAAAGAACAGACAACTCTGGCACGGTGACCCTTTCACAAACTTCTGGAAGTAACTCTGGATCTCGGTTCTCGACAGGCACCTATGAAGTTGTCTATCGGGCTGAAGATCCAACTGGAAACTTTGCAGAATGTTCCTTTATGATCTTTGTGACTGTTAAACAAGGTAGATATACTTCATTAAAGTTCCATTTTCCTAGGACTGTATTGTTGAATGCTTTTACATAGTATTCTTTGGCAGTTTGTCTTTTACTGGAAAATGGTTATTTAATGCAATAACTTGAGAAGAACATATGGAGCACCTTTAGAGTCGAAAGCTTAAACAATGTAGGTCAAAGATTTAAACAATGTAGGTCAAAGATTTGGAAGTCAAGATCTCTAAGTTTCATAGATCATATAGTTTCAGGGATGATTTATTCTCTCAGTTTAAACCATTTGTTTGTGTTTGTACTCATTAAAGATACCATAAGTCTTGACGGTACCCTCACTCTTGATATTGTGCGAGGCCTTGATGGAGTTTTTGGAGGTTCAACACGCCAAGACAATCTACAAGATGATGTAAGTATTGGCATATCTTCACTTAAAGGTATAGACCAATTCTGGTCATGCAATTGTGAAAGAAACGTTGTGGAATCATTCAGAAAAATTTGATCATCTAACATATATGTATTGGTGTGTACTGCAAGGTTCTGGAATCATCAAAATGATAACAAATTTGGCCCATGCAGTCTTGGTAAAGTTACAAGCACTGTACGAAGAAAGATGTATATGGGACTACACGATATCTATCCAGGGCGGATAGATATGATAACATACCAAATGTATCAATTAGTAGGCGGTTTCCCGGCAAAATTTGTATCATCACGTATTAGACAAAACATATTCTTTCACATGATTGGTAATAAGAGCTTCCATTTCATTCTCTTGAGAGGGGGGCGTTTCCAAAACTGGTATACCTTTAAGTCATGGTTGTTTTATGATAGTGCACTTGATGAATGAGCTGTTCAGTGATTTCTAAATCATGTTGAAATCCAGAGAGGGTATTCTTCATTACCGAATAATATTACATGTATGTATTACAAGATTAATACATGCCAGCAATAAAGCGTAAATGCAATTTTATTGATATTCCAAAATATATCTGAAGATTTATATTAAGCTTGTCCCCTGGCAGGTTGCGAATTTTTTTTCTTCAATTATGTGTAACTTAGAATTTCATTCAACATACCGTAAAATAGCTTCATCATGTTCTTTCAGAAGATTTTAATTTAAAATATTTATTGTGGTTGGGGTATGTTTTCTCCAACTGCAAATGATGTGCATTATATTTTATAAGGTTCATTTTAAATAAGAAACTGTAATAACCTAGTATTTTTGATCAAATATGTTGCTCAGAAGTCTTGAACAGCATTAATACACGACTTAACTACAGACCCTGATTGAATTCCATTTTCAGTCAGCATTGTTGCATAAATTCATTTATTTATGACTTATTTGACTTCTGCATTAAAACAGCTTGACAACTTGTTCAGAGGCACCCCCATCGGAAGTGACTTTGTGGGACTAGAGATCACCAGCAGTCGCTTTGATACTAATAGTAACTACGTGATTGGCTACTCCATCTACCTGTGTGCTACCTCCCACTACAATGAGGAGAGCATCAAGGATACCTTCAATAGCGCCCTCACAGGGGCTAACATGGACACCTTTGCCGCTTCAAATGTCATTGTGACTGATTCACTTGACTTCAGTAAGTCACTCTACCGAGTTCCAGTTTTTTTAAGGGCAGCAAACATAGACTATCTGTCTAATATTTTATTGTAATCACTCCATGGCAGTGTTTCGCAAAGACTAAGATCGACTTTATGTTGGACTTAACTATGGCAGGCCATTCATGCCACTGTTTGCTCTCACCATTTACTGGCATTGGTCTCTCAAGGGACGTACAAATCATGGTCACAAATCTACAGATTTTACATTTTTGGATAATTCATTATTGAAGGAAAAATATTATCTAAAGATCATAATGGTGAGAGCAAATAGTGGCATGAACGGCCTGCCATAGTTAAGTCCAACTTAAAGTTGGACTTTCCTCTCTCTCACATGGTGCACTCGCAAGCCTACTGTATAAACTTAAAGTTTATCTTACTCTATGTGAAACACTGCCCATGTCATATTATAATTTGCCTTGTTTGTTGGTGTTCAAATAAACACAATCAGGATGACACAAGTACATGAATTATATATTTCATGGAAACATCATCATTCTTCTTAGCTCAAAGGTAGATAAGGATGCATTCAATAGATCCAGCCATATAATGAGATCCTCCCAGCACGGTGTTGGTTCATGTATTTGACAGCTATATAATTAACTCATGGTCTCTACTCTCTCTCTCTTTCTCTCTCTTTCTCTCTCTCTCTTTCTCTCTCTCTCTCTCTCTCTGTCTCTTTCTCTCTCTCTCCCTTTCTCTCTCTCTCTCTCTCTCTCTCTCTCTCTCTCTCTCTACCTCTCTACTGTATGTGTCTGTTTATCTCTCTACAGATGTGGTAGAGTTTAGGGGTCAGTTTACACTGAAGAGCATTGAGAATCCTGGAACCGTTCCTGTCGAATACCAATCATGCTGCTCAGATCCATCCAGCAGTACCTACCAAGCACTTCAGAACAGAATCTATGATCATGTAAGTATACCAAGATAGTTATATATAGTCAAATTCTAGTTATAGTTATGAAGGAATATAAATTGTCATCTTTTGTTTGAGTTTGTACACTGAAATAGTTTCTTGCTGTCATATGACAACTTTCAGTGCCTCATATTATTTTTAAAAGAGAGAATTCATTCTAATTAAATGAAGAATTTATACAATCATCAAAACAGAAATATGTTAATGTTGAGGGGAAAATATTGCATATTGTGTAAATACAGATACCCTGTCTTATGTACAGTGTATGTGTAACTTTGTATATTACATTTTCCAAAGGCCCTAAACTATCTTACTATGTTAAGAATGAAGTATTATACAGTACATGTACATTTTAAGACATAACCTCTGTGCCACATGTTTCCAATTTTTAAATTACCTTTTTTCATATCCCTTTCAAAGTAATACACATATTAAATATCATTATAAAATTGATGAAGATGCATGTTTAACTGTCTTGGCCTATGATTTGACAAAAGGAAAAAGTGATAATGTTGAATCCTAATGTTTCCTTAACATCTAAACTTTTATGTTTCTTGACACCATCACATTGTCATCCACACAGTTTCAACGCACCTACGGTACAGTGACACCTTTCAGGATGTCCAAGATCTTGTTCCTGACCCCAGGAAGTGTTATTGTAGACTACACTTTGACCTACGACCCCAACTCTGCCCCAGCTGCTTCTAGTCTGGAGCAGAGGTTCAATGACACCGTGACCTCTGTGACCCTTGAACTCACAGAAGGGGTCAGCACTGGGCTGTACCTGGAGGTCAATGGGGTCAAAGTTGGAAGTGTACAAGGTATGGAATTTATGTTTTATATTTTTATATTTTACTTTGAAATGGTCAAAAGATGTTCAGAATGTGCTTTCTAGGCAATGTTAATTTAGGATGAAAGAAATCTAGTTTCTCCTTTTCTTCATCATGAAGCGGTATAAAAATGAATAATCCACAGTCTAAATTGCAGTTGCATTCTGTTTTCTATTCAGCATTTTGCCATGCCATGCACAGCTTTACATCATGAAAAATTTGTAATAATCCTTTTATTTTGACATCAAAGTCAGTCAAATTCAGTTATTGCAATACTGCTTTATTCATGTTATACAGTATCAGCAACAAGGTGCGGTTTCATTCATAGCTGAATGGTTAGATTGCATGTTATTACTCAACGTTATCTGTTTTGTTTGTTTTGATAGCTGTTTGTTCCAGTGACTACTGCTTGAATGGTGGCACCTGTATGATCACAAACTCAACCTCATATGATGTCAGCTGCAGGTGAGCCAATTTAAGTCAATTTCAGGGATGAAATCGTCTGTGGTCAATTGTCTGTTTACAAAAATATACAAACAATATGATAATGCCCATTTACTGTTATGAATTGATATTTAGGTTGTGAAGGAGGTGAAGTTGGATTGAGAGAAAGGAAGAGGAAGAAGATGTCAAGGTGAAGTGGGAATTTGCCAAAATTATGATTTTCTAAGATTGTTTCATACAAAGAATATGGTGTCAATTCAAATTTCTTCACTGATAATCATTTTGAAGTCTAATATCTTTATTTAATTGTGTCTCTATTTTCAGCTGTCCGTACCGATACTATGGCGATAGATGTCAAAGCCAAGGTGAGCAAGAGAATTGCCATTCATTATGTGTGCATTTATAAACAGCCCGTTCTCGACTCTTTTTGGCTAAAATTTATTTAAATTTGGTTTGATAATGATATAGGTCATCGTTTTTTTTAGATTGTAAAAGGAAGAAATGTTTATCTACATATCTACCTGAGTTTTTGGGGCAATGTTAAAAGGACTTTCTGTTTTGGGAGCTATTCAGTCTTGTAACTAATTTTCATATTAATCAATTACACCGATTTGGTTCACCATGAAATGGCCAGTGTAGATCAAAGTCTATATATTACAATTCAGTTTACAAAATGGCACTGATGCTAGTTTTGCCCTAAATTTGTTTTATGCAAAGCAAAAGCATTAGTTTGAAGTAAGGAAATATTGAAAATACAATGTAAAAAAAATGAGGGTATAGGAAAGGGAGAAAAGGTGATACAAAAAGATAAGAAATACATAGGAAAGAGAGTGGTAGTAATGTATGAAATGGCGGGATTACAGGAGGTGAAGGAGAAGAAGAATTTTTATTTTATTTTTATTTTTAATATAAATATTATTAATTTGTTTTTGTTATCTTTGCTTTACATTATGTTATGAATGCTTTGGGAACTATGCTTGTACAATGCCTAAGGGCTTTATTTATGTACTTCCCCATTTCATTTTCTAAATTTGTTTATAAATTATTTTGTGTCCTTGTATTAATATAATTTTTAACCGAGAATGAAATAAATGAGAATTAAATTGAATTAAAAAATTGCCTATCCCTTCTTAAATCATAACTTCCAGGTTTAAGCTGGCAGGTGATTGTTGCCATAGCGGTCGGGGCGGCCATCTTCCTGATCCTCCTCATGTTGGTCTTGGCCTGCTGCTGCTACCTCATCACCTATGCAAGGGTGAGCGCTGCGGACGAGGAAGAGCAGAGGAGGATAAGAAAGAAAGAGAGGAGGTTGAGAAGATTGTACCAGCAATCCATCGCTCAGGTCCCTCTTATGATGGTCCAAAAACCTCCCAAAGTCCAAACACCTCTTTCAAGACAACGTCCAATGGTAAGTTTGCCATGATGGCCATCAGATGCTTCAGGTTGTCTTTTCTGTCTCTATCTTCTTGTGGCTTTCAGTAAGAGATAGGTCCAATTACGACTTGAAAAATTGTATGAACTTTAACTGTGAATGAGAATTTAAATTTAAATTTACAAGCTGCAAAGTCACAATGACTACTTGTGTAACACTCAATTTTTGCTATTTGCGACAGTTTCTAGCCATGAAAACAGCCATCTTTAAAAACGTTTGTACTAACTTTTCTGGTTTTACAGTATTCCAAGGTGTCATTTTATGAGAGTCAGTACCAAGGTGCACTTAGACAGAACAACAATTACAGGAGTTAGGAGGATAAAGACAAAATACATATACATACCTGTATACATAATAGCATGAAGAAAGTTTGATAATTGAATAAAAGAGTGATCAGAAATTATTAAGGCTTGATGTGAGCAAACTTGGAATGAAAAATTTGTCATAAGACCTGAGTTCTTAGGCATCCCATCCCCTTGTAACCATGTTTTTAATGTTTCTTTTGAATTTGTGAGGTGGATCGTAGTTTAAAATAATTCCTTTACCGTATACAGTTGGCTCTATTGTATTTGAGAGATAAATTTCTTCCTACTAATTGTTCAAAATCCCATCTCTTCTTTAATCTCTGATTTCCTTTGCCACACAGAATGACTACGTTTATACCAATGGCACCTTTAGGCGTGAAATCGTGAACGAGCGCCAAGCCACCGGTCCTACGTTCCACCATGACGACAAGAAGAAGAAGGTTGCTCATCCTCGATCTCCACCCCTCAAGAGGACCCATCCAGTGAGTATGACTTTAAAGCCCTTCTGTACTAGTTTGGCCAGGACGGATTAGACCTCCCTGCATGGTCACTGACAGGTGGTTATCTCATCAAATCAGCTCTCAATTAACATAAGAAAAAAGGGGATCACGGGGGACCAGTGGTCACCGATTAGGCATTGTTTGTTATATAGAGGGTGCAAGTAACTATAAGTAGTGCAGTGGGGCTTTAATGGCAAGTCCACAGTGTTTGGTCTTTTACCAAGTATTCTGGAGTACCGGTACTGTTCATTGTTGACATCAAAAGTGCAGGCCACCAGCCTCTCTGTAAAGGCCACCTGTCTAAAGTGGTCACCCATATTGCTTCCCTCTAGAAGTAAATATAACTGAAAAAAACCTGTCAAAAAAGACAACCTGCCTACAGTGGCCACTCTCTGCATTTCCCTTGGGTGGTCTTATTAGTCATGTTTGACTGTTGCATCATCCCTTGTATTTCTTTCGATCCAAGCGACATTAAACTTTCAGATTCATACAATCATCAAATACTTAAATCTGAGGTAGTCGGTATTTTACGGGACAAGGTAGCATATAGACTTAGCGTTTAACCCTCACTGTATTTTAGTTTGACATATATAACTGTATCAAAAGATGTGCAATGTATTATTTAGATTAAGTTTCAGGGAGCATATGACTGTTGCTAAGTTTTTTTTAACTTCATAAAATTTGTCAAGGATCAGCAATAAACGTACCATAATGATTAATTATGGACCTGAAATCCTGCAGTCATACCTGTACCTATAGGTTTAAGTATTTTAATGGAATCAACAGATAAGAAGATGAGCCATGTGTTGCACTTGGCTCCTCGTATTTAAAAAACATTTGACAATCCAAGATAAAGGGCTGTGAATGTCAACAGATAATCGATAGAGGTACATCTCAATATCTATTTGTTATAATATCTTCCCCGTTTTAAAATATCATCATCGTTTATAATGAATTCTTTTAATTTAATATCTTTTCTGTAGCCTGACGAATTTGTGAAAGAAAAACGGAAGATCAGGGAAAAAGGACCGAGATTCGGTCATGACAGCGATCCACCTGTAAGTAAATTAACAAATTATTGATTTATATCTTAAGTTTCTTATTTTTTAAAATTCTGTTCTCATGATTTTTGTTATCCTCTAACATGTTTTCAATTTTAGGCATTCCTTTTTTTTCCTCTATTGCTTTATTCTTTATTTATTTTTTCTCAATCCAATCCTGTATTCTGATTTTTACTTCTTCTTTCTTTCTACCCTTTTTCTCTTCTATTTACGGCCTGTTGATTTTTTTTCTTTGTTTTCTTAGCCCTTGTTTTAGTTTTATTCTCTTCATAAAAGTTGCCATTTTCATCCCCAAAGATGTTTGCTCCAGTGGAGAGACACGTATAGGAATATGGAATTATATTTGCAGTGGTGTGAGATTGAAAGTGCATTTTTGTTAAACCTTTTCTTTGCATCTTTTCCTTTCCTATCTACTTTTTCCTCCTTTTTCACAATTTCTGGTCAAATTCAATATACATTCTTTTTTTTCAGTGATATATTTGTTTAATTAAATAGAATTATAGAAAATTGGCTATGGTGTGAGATTGAAATTATAATTTGCAATTGTTTGCAAGATGATCTGAATCTAGTGATTGAAGTGCATTTTTTTGTTATATTCACTTTCCTTTTCCCATCAATGCATCCTACCAGCTTTTTATCACAAACCGCATGAAAAAAGATATGTATTAGCCACCATTAGTATAGAAAACATCATAGTTGTAGCAATATATTTGCATATTTTCAAGCCAATATAAAGGTATATATTTCATAGCTTCTTTTCTGCAGTTATTAGATGATCGTATAGATTTTCTGTATATTTCATTTTGTTCTATCCGTTATTTTATTCACGTATTCTTACCTGCCAAGAGCATTTTAAAACAATGACACCCCCATATTTAGTAGGTAGTCATAATCCAGAGTAATTCTTACGTGGGTCTGATCTTGGGTCATGTAATATTTTGGATGATGTGTTTCTCAAATTTGTTTAAACTAAAGAAAAAGAAGAAGGTGAAGAAGGTGGTGAGGATTCTATCCCCCTATCCTACCTCCTCTCCCCCATCCCGAATCCAAAAGATTCGTAAAACAAAGGTGAGATAGAAAACCGACTAACTCCAAAGATTTTTAACCCAGATGTGTGCACGTGTATTGTCATGAATAACATGGTGTTGTCAGGAACCTTGTCTCGGCAATCTAGGCATCCTTAACAGGCTTCACTTCAAATTACAGGGGGTTGTTTGCTATTAATGTTTGTCATTTATTTAGTTATTTTTTATTAGGATTATAACATGGATACTGTCATATATGTTTAATGGTGGTTGGCATTCACTCTGTGTTTAACTCCATTTTCATCAGCTTCAAGCTTTCAATCATCAAATCTATATAATTGACCATACTTAAAAGTAAAGTAAAGCCCTTGAATCTGGTATATGTTGTGTACAAAGTTCTACCTAATCAAAACGTTCATGCATTAACCCTTTATCATTCACAGAGGTATAGGGCACAGTAGTCATCATTAACCTTGCCGATAACATATCTATGATGAATTTAACTTTATATTACATGTTTTTTGTTCCATTTATAATTGAAATACTATAATACACAAAGATGAATCTTTTTGTGATAATGAGACTCATAGGCTTTGACCTACATGTATACATGTTACTTTACAGTTGAGGGTAGGTATTTATGGCTTGAATCAGTGAAAAGAATTACTTTGATGAGGGAGCATTCTATTTCCACTTAAAATTATTGGAACAGTAGGAACGAAAACAATTGCTGTTTCTTATTACAGATAGTAGATCAGTAATATGTTAACTTTTTATCTACTGTACTACGGATTGAAATCCGATAGACTGCCACATCATATTATGGCATACATTTTACAACTGCATTGCTTGTGCAATTAAAGTTGACAATGATGGGCTACTGTTTGTTTTTGTTTCATACGTTGATTGTAGGAGATTTTCTTTAGTCATGGATTCACTAATTTGTTCATTTTATCTACATTTATGTATCTATGTGTCTATTACTACTGGATTTTCATACATCTATTTATTCATCCATGCAGGTAACTGATCAATTTATATAAATTATTCTATATTTCCTTATCCATCTAATTAGCTGTTTTCCTGTTTGGTAAAAATTGCATGCAATGTATATTTTTTGAGGACCACTGTATACGTGTCAGAAAAGTTTTTTTCCATTCATTATTCACATTAATTCAAATTATTCCTAATAATGTTACTTTCATCACTAATTAATCCATTTTTGAGGGAGAAAAAAAATCATTTGAATTGATAATAAGTCATTAAATTCATAGCGAAATGTCTTGTTTTCGCCCAAACGATTATATCATGTGGGTACTTCAAACTGAATGCTGTGGTACAGTGAGGGTTTGATCTGTGAGTTTTGGCAGTGGAGGAAAATGACATCTCACCAAATGAAATTAAACTTACATTCAATTTCAAGTTTACAAATAAATAAAGAAATGATGTGTTCCCAAAAATTTGCGGTTTAAAATGTACAACACCTAAAAACCTTTAAAAAAAAAAGTAATTTGTGAAGACTATTATTTGAATTTGAATATATCAAAATGTCCCTTTATTCCATGTTATGTGGGGCGTAGGTCAATAGCTGAACTCATGGAATAATCTTTGTTTCAGCTCTCTCACCTGGTAAAATTTTTAAAGAAAGAGAAGAGGGGATAATATATTATAACATTTAAGATTATCAACCTATTTCTTCAATATTTTTCCTG
This sequence comes from Strongylocentrotus purpuratus, assembly GCF_000002235.5. Classification (NCBI taxonomy): domain Eukaryota; kingdom Metazoa; phylum Echinodermata; class Echinoidea; order Camarodonta; family Strongylocentrotidae; genus Strongylocentrotus; species Strongylocentrotus purpuratus. Next base: position 7,168,992 of record NW_022145613.1, on the reverse strand, counting down.
CATCTGTTAATCTTTTTTAGCCGGAGCCAGAAAAGAAAAAGAAGCGACCGAAGGGACCTCATTTCCATGCTGAAAAGGAACCTGAACCGGTAAGTCCTTTTTTATTCCTGAAGGTTCTAATTAATTTAACTTTTTTTTGACGAGTATGGAGCATCAAGATAGATATAAGTTACGACAACATATACCAAATGGAAAAGAATATCTCAAAAAGAGGACTTTGTACCATATTTTTTGCATTTCTTGTCAAAAAGTGCTTTTGATACACCCTGATGGATAAATGAAAGACATTACACTAAAGTTTCTTCTTTTTGACTCTATTTTCTGATATGTTTGTTCACGGCAGTTAGTTGGAAATGGATCAATGCACTGTCCAACCGCTTCTATGTATGAGTAAAAGTTTTGAAAATGAATCATTTTTTGTTCAACTACTATGCAAGAAGGATCATATAACAACGCTTATCGGAGTATGGCAGACTTTAGAGTAAGTTGCCCAAAAAGTACTATACATATGTATGTATTTCAGGACACATTCACTTAACAGTTACATACATAAGTAGAAAATATATGTTATTAAAGTAGAGTGTGCTATGTTTCATTAATTTTATCTTTGTATGTTTAGTCATAATGACAAATAGTTTGATAATCTTAAATGTCATCATAATATAATATTTCCCCTCTTATATGTTTTTTATAAATTTTACCAGGTGAGAGAGCTGAAACAAAGATTATTCCATGAGTTCAGCTATTGATCTACGTCCCAGATGCTTGGACTTCAACCAACTTCTTCATTGAGCTGATCTCCCGGAATCCTTTCTGTATCTTTCCATGTGGTGCATTGCTGTATTTATCACAAATACCCATGAAAATTCATCTATTCAAAGCCAGAATGGTGTTAACTCTGTGTTAGAGTATTTGAGTTAATGTCCTTCTAGTTCTAGATGACCTCTCCTTTCCTTTCTCTCTTTTTCTAGGTATTACAATGTAGAAATACATATTCGATTACAAATGATTTATTCTAAATTTAACCATCTATGTTATATATATTTGTTGTTGTTGCTGTAATCTTATGTAACAAAGAAAAAAAGGAAATTAATGTTTTAATATTGCAACGTTTTACAGTTTAAATCAAGGCCATGATATCTGTGTGTATCAGAAATTGATTCTGAACTCAATATTATGATTGAGCATCACATCTGTCATTTCCTGTAAATTATTCTGATAAAAAGCAGTATGAATTGTTTAATGATCTTGAAAAGCAAAATGGCATTATGGAGAGCTAGATGTAGGTGTATACAAAAAAATTGTTACAAATATGTTACATTCTTGATTCCTTACAAAGTGAAATTCGGTTATCATGTATATAAGTTTATCTATGATATTTTTCGTCCAAGAGTAGGTTGAAAGTCTGAATGCAAGATTGTATGGATGACAACATACATGGAAATGTACGTATATGGAAATCTTTTTCATTGTTCATATTGCAGTATTACAAAAAGGAACATTAATCTTGTATTTTAATCAGGACTAAATTCATAGCTTTCAAAAAATACATGTACCTTTACTTTTATTTAAAAAAAATATTTTGGTGATATTTAGTACTTAAAAATAACAATTCCATGGTAATTTGAGTGTTAACGATGAATTTTATCAGTCAAAATATGGATATACATGTATTTGTTTTGGTGTTGATTCAACAAATGTATTTCTGTTCATGTTTAGACTCTGTTTCAAATTATATTGATATACCTTAATAAAACATTTATACATGTATTCCCATTTTGAAATTGTTATTGTGAATATTGTAAATGGTGATACCAATTTTATGGTAAGATGTAGTATATTTCATTTTTCTCCGTTTGCTCTATTTTGCTTTTACTCTTTCTTTGTCTTTCATAGATATAGTAGGGCTTGGTTTTAAGTCAATTCCAAATTTAACCAGTTTTTTCAAAATTAAAAAAATATGACATTTAATCACTGAACAAGCAAAAAATATAGTTACACAATGGTGTTCTTTGCATTTACAATTTTTATTATGATTCTGAACACCCTCCTTCCCCAAAATGAAATTGTACACAGCACCATGAAAAAAAGAGAACCTCCACCAAGAAAATAGTAGTATTAAAGAATAACATACAAAATGTCATATTTCAGAATACATTATACATGTAATTGAATAATAATATAATATTTAGGATGTAGCGAAGAGAATTTCAAAGAAATTTACTGAGGAGACTTAATTTTACTGGCATTTGGTTGAATGATATAAATCCAGATATGAAATGAAAATGGTGGATTGATTTTGTTCATTCAGTAAAATAATCTATATTTTATAAAACCAATGACAGTTATAACAGTTACAGCAACTTGTTATTGATAAAAAGTTTATAAAACAGGGCCGTGGACAAAGTTAGTATGTTTACATGAATACCAGCATTCATATTTACGAGGGACAATCCATCATGGCTTCTTCATTTCGTTGAATTTTTGTATAATCCAGTACTGATACAGGTCAAAGAGTTCAAAATTCCATTGTTAACAGCAGCATAACACCATACAAAAGTACGTCGGAGTGAGAGAAAAACAAATTAGTGAGATGGAGAAGACATAAAGTTAGATGAATCACTATAGTTTCGTCCAAGATGAAAATTACTCAAAAACTGAAAATTGTTTTTTTTTCCTTAGTGAAATGGGTGAAAACATATTTTTCATTATTATTTGGGACACAGAAAAAGGGAAACAGTCCATGTATTACTTAACACATTGATACAGAGTTGCCAATTGTTCACTTTTTTGTCTTTGTTTGATTTATCTCACGTTTCACTAATCTCTTTTGTTTCTGATTTTTTGATTGAACTCTGATCAATTTTACTGGCCTGCAGATTGTTTAATTCAGAATTGTTTCCCTGCACATTCAGGAAAAATATTTTCACACATAACTTTTACAATGCAGAATTATCATACATATCACATTAATACTTCAGAGGCCATTTCAGATATCAAGCATGGACATGCATTACATCAGTTTTCCACTCTTCATTACTGGAATCTTTCCCCCAACTTGCTGTGAGATCATACAAATAATCTCAGTCCAAGCTTCAAAGCTTGTAAATGATTGGCAAATACATTAATTTGTTCAAATAATCTTGGAAAAATGTTCAAAGTCAATTGCAGAGAAACTTTTCCAGTAGTTCCTGTGAGGTACATTATTTGTCTCGTAGGAAAGTAAAAAGCTACATGTGTAGTAGTAAACCACAATGGCATTGTACTAAAAAACAATACTTGTACAGATTAATGAAAGTCTCCTTATACTTTTTCTGTCAAGCCCACTTTAAACTATTCTGCACTGATGACTTTATGATGCTGTGAATACTCCAATATCACAGTAAAATACATATGGAATATGACATTATTTAACATTGCAGCAAAAAGAAAAACATAATATTTTGCAAATCAAAAATAAAACCCGCTCCTCTGTTCTCTATACAATATATACATAAATTTAGAAATATGCAGAATCTGAAATATATATATATATTCATACATTTTTCTTCCAAGGCAAGAACTTATCTTTATATTTTTGCTTTTAAAAAGTAAAATAAGTGCAAACAACATTGCAGGCACAAAGAATGGTTTAGCAAATTTATACACAATTTTTCTTTATAAAGTGGCATAAAAATAATTAAAATGAAAACTAATGATGTTAGACACGACGAATTGCTAACGACTCTTTTATAATAACAAAAGAGAAAATGATGCTACATTGCTGGAAACTTCAAAATTTAAGCTTTTGGCTTTAGTTTTTCCATGTTACAATATAGCTTTCATTTATTTTCACTCACTAACATTGACATGAAGAGGGGAGTAAATTTATCAAATTTAATTTTCTATACACATATTACATAAAAAAAAACACCCAGTTATATGTGCAACAAACAATGTGAAAATGATATGAATATAATACTTAAAGTGTAAGGCTCTGTAATACATAGGGTACTTGACAAACGGGTAAACATTCTCGATGCACAGCACAACTTTGTGGCAAAAAAGCAACCTAAAATTACTTGTTTCAACATGAAGCTTTGCAAATACTGAAAGTTATGCCATGCAACAATATGATCAAATTTCTCAAAGATTACATAACTATCACACACTGCAAGGCTATGCAAGGTTATATTTTCTATCTTACAATTACAATAAAAGTGGTACTTTTGATTCTTATATTTAGTACTACTCTTGGATTATCATAAACATTATGAATCCTTTTAAAGTACTGAAGCCAAATTGTGAGAACATTGGATATCAGACACCTAATCAATATGATTAAAAATAAGTGTTTGGACTCTGACCCAAATTTGCTTTAAATCAACCACGTTGATATTTTTATGCAATACAATATAAGACTTCACTTTGACATAAACAGACATGCTCAAAATCAAATACGCATATGAGCAATAAAATAAGATAAAAATGGAAATACTCCATTTAAACAGGAAGACATGCAACAACAATCAATGGTGATAAAAATCAGAGGTTTTTAAGTGCAACAAAGGAAACAAAAATGCGTAAGGAGCATATCACAAATAATGCATCCATTGCTCCTTCTTGTATAAAACGCAAGCCTTAACAAAAATTGAAAAAAAAGTACATTTGATCATACCTACAAACCCTTTAAATAGTTTGCACTTTGATGAAAGAAAAATTGGGTTCCACTTGTAAGGGTAGTAAAAAGGAAATCTTTGGGATATTCCCCCCCCCCCCCCAAGTAGTAAAACTTTCCTGTTCTGTAGACAGTAAACCCTACCGAAGGGTGCAACTATTGCAATATTTTAGTAATATAAATAGCAACATGGTATATTAATTAAGTTTGTTCTCATAGAAATTATTGTTGTGCCAGATTTTGAAATGTAAGGGATTTAAAACTTGAGGTGTTCATGAAAGTTCATTCCGACTAATTGTTCGTAAACTTGGTAGTATAAAACAAATGGGCTGGGTAAGCGCTGAGGGCAAAGCAATCCTGCTAACTGCTCATTCCACCGGTCTATCCCAAAACTGATATAGAACCAGTCACATCTTTTCAAACATTCTCATGCTTAGTCTGTATACATGCATTAAGTACAAGATTTAAAGGTGTAATTCCATTGTAATGAAGCAATAGCAAAGGAAGCAGGTGCATTCGTCATGAGGACAGACTTGCTACATTTGTTACAGCATATGGAAATTGAACTCTATTCTGTTAAGCTCCTACATTTAGCCCGCATGCATTCAAGTGGTTTATCAATTATCTAAGCAATACATTGTATTGAAAAGTCCCTGTCTAGGAATCATATCAAAATATGAAAATAAAAGACATAGATAAACTTCATCATGTATTTTCTTCACAGAAAAATTACTAAAAACCTAGAAAAATCATTGTAGAACCGATAACAAGTCTAGGTTTTGCAACATTTGGTCATTAGTCATGGTGCCTTTGGTCCTCTGGTCAAGGGTTACGAGACCTATTGAAATCCTGATGGCTACATGTTGAGCCCTGAGAACCAAAGACCGGACCAAACAATTATTCCTGGTCCCGATAACTGAGCTTTGGTTGTGATGCAGTTTGTTCAGTAGTCCTATGTGAGCCCTAAACCAGCAGCACAGTCTGTGCTAAAATCCTGATGTGGGTATGTTGTACCCTGTCAGGAAATGTGAATCCATTTGTTCTTTGAAAATGCATGCTACCTTTAGTTCCGGGTCTTCATCCGTAGCAGAGACTAATCAAATAGACCTTTTGGTCTCGATGCAAGGCCAGACCAAGTTACAATATTCAACAAGATCAGGATCCTCAAAACATCAGGGGGGGCATTTCACAAAACTTGTCATCAGTGACAAATGACAGTTTTTGTTATAAGCTAGTGAAATCCTTGCTTCTGATTGGTTATCAGCAGATTTTTCACTCATGTTTGTCATTTGTCATTGCAAAAAGGCTTTGTGAAACGGGCCCCAGATTGTGCTTCACCTTCCTTCAAGGTCTATGAGCTTTCAATCCTTTCCAAGGAACTATCTGAAAAGAACACACTATCTCTACTCTGCACACCTGATCAGGACTATTCAAGCAGACCTATTGTCTTCCATCGATGCAAGGCTTCACCAAGTTCTACGACACATTAGATGCTAAGCTCCTACAAAAGTCTATATCATTAGGATCCTTTCTACATCAGTTACGATTCCTCATTCCTTCAAGGTAAAAGAGTCTTCGACTCCTACTGACTAAAGCGAAGAAATGGTTCCACTGGGTCATACCACCGCAGCTCCACATCCAGCCCGTGCCACGTTCATGTTGCTTGCTCGCGACCAGGAATCAAGATGGGGATCGTACACCTCAACGCTACGCAGCCGGTTGGTTCCATCATACCCGCCCATGACATAGATGTTGTTGTCGTAGATGGCAACAGCTGGCCAGGCTCGAGGTGTTATCATGGACCGGATGGAAGACCACTGCTGAGTTTGGGTGTTGTATCTGAGAGACATTGGAAATCAGAAGAAAGGTTTTAGAGCTACAATGAAAACACAGAAGAACAAAAGCTTCAATCGTTTATGGACAAGTTACTGCTACTTACAGCGTATTCAGTAGCAAACTAGAAAATAACTTGTTGCACATTGTGCGCACTTTCTACAAAAAACATTTCTTAGGACAGTGAAGAGCAATATTTGTTGTACTTCTGTAGGACACTTATTTCAACATTGGCATTTTAGAATCTACAGCTTTCTTATAATGTCTTAGGTGTGTTTCATTTCAAACCAACACATTTCTACATGGAATTCAATGAAGTCTACCTGTAATTGAGCACATACAGAAAATTGACTCTTGACTGCACATCGTTTTGTGTTCAAAATTTGCCTTTAACGTTGAACCCCCAAACAGTTTACTTTACAACCTCTCACCTTTCAGCTATATTGAAGAATTGATCGGTATGTCGTAACCGACCTCCGACCGCGTAGATATAATGATCCATAGCAACCAGTGCTAACCCTGACCTAGCTTTCTCCATCTCGGCTACAAAGTGCCACTCCTGAGTCTCTGGATCGTAGCACTCTACGCTTGCCCTCTCTGTTCGGTAGCTCTTGTCGTAACCACCTGGTTAATTAAAAAGGAAAAGTAAAGGGAATTATTTAAAATAGGCAAGATAATAATAGATATACTGTAGATCTATCCTCTAGAATTTAATGGAAGATTGGCGGTAGGCATCATATATCTCTATCCTTGCCACATCTAAATCTTGTATAGACTATGTGAGGGTTCCAGTCACGAACATGTTGTCATGGTAACCAAAAGTATTACCAGCGAGTCCATGCAAATTCAAGCACAAGGCAAAATCTACAAAAATCCAATTCTATTCCAGTAGAATTGAATTGAGAATAGAAAATTGGCAAAGTATGTTTCTTTCTTTTTGACATCAAAATCTTATCTGAGCTATGTATGAGATACTGTCTGTGAACATGTTGTCATGAAAACCAAGAACATTACTATTTCAGCGAGTCCTTATAAATCCAAACGCGAGGCCAAATACATACAAATCCAATTCTATTTCAGTAGAATCAAATAGAGAACAGGTACCTTATTGGCAATTTTTCTTTCCTTTCTACATCAAAAGCGTATCTGGACTACGTAAGAGTTTCCGTCTCAGAACACATTGTCATGGTTACCAAGAACTTCACATCATATGAATCCCCACAAATGCAAGGAGCTTTGAACAAAGTAATACAAGCCACACAGATAGTTGAGCTCTGGTTTAAAAATTAAAGAGAAACTGAAATAACTAAAGCCGGCTTCAAATTTCAATCTATTTTCCAATCATATTTAATGCATAATTAATGACTTTTGCGAAACTACAATGAAAATGGATCTGAGTAGTTTGGCTGATAATCAGGGGTGATAGTGAGCACTAAAAAAAAAAAAAAAAAGTTTTTTTGTTTTCCCCTCAACCACGCCGCCTTTGAGTAAAAAAATAAAAGAAGAGGATTCGCGGGGAAAGAATGGCATCTAACAACATTTCCCCCTTTCGAGTAAGAAAATTGGGAAAAAAATAGGGGAGAAAAGAGAAAATAAATAAATAAATATTTTTTTTAAATATCGGGAAGAAAAAAATTTGGAAAAAATTGGGAAACCGATTTAAATCTGTTTTTTAACGGGCCTGGATAATGCCTGTAGATTCACAGATAATGAGTCAAAAATGCAGCCAACAGAGAAAACTGCCATTATTATTCATGCCAGCATGGAAACAGCTGACAGCAATAATTATTATAGTAAGAACAGGTCGGGTATACAGCACCTACTCTATAAAATGTTATTTATCATCTATCCATCTGCCCATAATATCAGAATTATGCATGATGTGCGGCACTTGATCTGATCAACTGATCCTGATTGATTCAATCTGTTCCCAAACTGTCTACCTATCCTGCCTGCTCACTGCCCATACTTTTTTACGTAGGCAGAATTGTCTTTAATATACAGGGTGGCCCAAATAAAACAGACTAGTATACTTCCACTTATGCAGGGCAAATATCTATGGTACCAGTAGATGGGGAATATTTTAAGAAGAACAATGATACCAAATTTGCCCAAATTTGTTGAGTCTTTATTTTTCTAGACACATTTTTGTGAAACCATGTTGAAGTCATCCACTGGCAGTGCTTCTTGCAGAAAATACAGACCATTGTACAGTCTCAGAAATAGTATTACCGGTATACCTCAGTTTTGGGCAAGCTTTAATAAACGTAAGATTGAACACAAACTTAACATTACACGCACATTTGACTATTTTCAGGCACTGTCAATGACTTGTATAGACACAGACATGAAATTATATTAATTGTTCAGAATGCAGTTCCAGTGATACTGGAAAAATTTAAACTCCTACCTTGCATCATAAAATGCTCCCTGAAACAGAGAACTCTTGGCCAAAGTTGTTAATCTTTGAATCACATGATCTTTCATGTGAAAATTTCTTGTTCTGCTAAAACAAGTGAAATTGAACCAACACTATTGGAAATATGATAGTCCTGTCTTTTATTAGGCAACCCTGTATACCCTATCCAAAAGTTACACAGAAAGTTAATGATTGACTGAATATTATACAGTATAAATGATCATACCTGCAACGTAAAGTTTTCCATCGCAGACCGCTACGCCACAACCGCTTCTCCTCTGCTTCATAGAGGGCGCAAACGTCCAGAGATCGTTGCTAGGGTCGTAAACCTCCACTGCATTATGACTGCTGTTGTTATCTTCGCCACCTACAAAGAAAGAAAGGAAAACAGATTAAAATGATAAATACTTTATGAAGGTGTCCGCCCCCCCCCCCCCCCCCCCCCCCTGCAAGAACAAAAAAAAAAGAATTAAAACACACAAAAGAGAATGCTTTTGATTGATTATAACTCTACAAGTCAAACTGTCATGCACCTGCCCGATCATTTGCATTATGGGATGAACAATTGAACATCACACCAAATTTGAGAGCAATTCCCCCGATGCCTCATAATGGTTAATGTTTAAGCACCAGACAACTGAAATAATGTGCGAGTTCCATATCCAGGCCTTACCTAGTCAATGAGCGATGCTTTTAGAAAGAGGAGATAAATTTTGCAATGGTGCGACTTTTTTTAGCATGGTACAACCTCTCAAGCAGGCCTCGTAATATGTAAGGGTTTGTAATATGCAAGTACTGTAAAAGTAGAAATAACAGCGTTTACAGTAGTGCAGTCTAATGGCTGTGCAACAACCTCAATAAAGAGATGTTTGTAGCTTCCAGGTTTTCACTGATTTTTAAAGTTTGTTTGTTTGTTGTTTTATTTTTTAGCAGATGTTTCTGCATTCATTGATAAAGTAAATACAAAACATTCAAATAACAATAATAGTATATAATATAATTGATTTACATAAAGACTGAAAACTTAAATACACACACATAAAAATGCATATATTTATATATTTGAAAACTTGAAAGTATGGAGGTAAGTCAAAGAATCAAGATAAAAGCAGAGGCCAACTATCATAAGCATTAATGCTTGAGTCGATAGCAGCTGTTGATGCTGACTACTTCTAAATAAAATGGAAAAGTAAACAATCTGAATCCCCTTGATGAAACATCATCAAAATCTCACCTAGTGCATACAGAAGACCTCCCAGGCCGGCCACTGATACAAAGGACCTCGGCACACCTAGACAGGCTCCAGGGTTCCAACGTTTTAGTAGAGGATTGTAACATTCAACTTGACCTAGGTACATGGTGTCATCGTCATGGGAACCGTTGAAGGCACACTCGCCGCCGATGGTGTAGAGGTGGCCGTCCAGGGTGGCCACGCCTACTGCCGTTCTGGAGATCTCCATGCTCTCCTATAGTGATAAGATGAGGGCAGAGGAGACGAGAAGTGAAATTAAAGACATTATGAGAGGCCCCTTGATTACAATACCTTCATATTTTTATAGTTATCACACAATAATACATGTAGGTGTATCTAATGTGACTAGTTAGGACTTACGACATACATAATTTTTCTTGATCGTTACATTCTGCTGTCCATGCAATGTGACATATCTAATTGCCATGCTAAAAGAACATTGGAACGATTAAAACAATTCACTGCATAGCCACGACCTTTAATAGTCACTGTGAAATAACCTGCCCTCATACATGTTCAGCCTGGATTTGAAATTTGAGTGTCCTAATTGGAAAAAGGTGAAAATAGAAGGTTCAAAAGAAAGGGCATCAACTAAGTTTATTGGGCATTTTTGAAAGACATTTTGGGCACCGTTTGGCTTCTCAAACACTCTCTTAGCTAAAAGACTGCCCTTAGTTACCTGTGGTATCCATCTATTATGGACGGCATCGTATCGCTCACAGCTACTCAGCTGACAGTCCAGGTCATTCCTCCCACCAACAACATAGATACTTTGAGGCTGCGACCTGCTTCCAATCAACGCCAACGCCTGGTTGTCGTTCCTAATCCTCAAGGCATTAGCCACCTGATCCTGGCACTTAGAACAGCGATTTATCAGTTCCGATCTGTAGACATTCTCCAGGAGGTAGTCCTTCCCGAGAAGCGCAAACCGAACATTCTCCAGGACGCTGCAGCAGCAATGGCTGCGGTTTCGGAGGTCATAGTTCAGCCACGAAATGGCCGCCTCGTAGACTTCCTCCTCCCCGTCGACCTGGAGCTGGTCGCTTTTCAGGAGGTCGACGACATCCTGCTCAGGCATGAGGAAGAACTCTTCAGTCCCGACGACCTCCTGGAAGTGCTGGTAGATAAAGCGACGGGAGGCGTTCTCAAGGTCTCGACAAGAGTACATGTCAGCAAAAGAGTGGATTCCTGCAGCAGCAAAACAGATAATGTACATGTACATAAATATCTATCTGTACTATTACTTCTTTGTACTTCAATACACACTTTTTAATAGATATGTATTAAATTGACCATATCAAGCTCTTGAACAATTATGCACAATAACATTCATGCACAGTTGTAATAGAATAATACTTTTACTGAGGGTGGTTTCTTTTCCTCAATTTCTCCTTTCTCTTACTGAATCATTTTGCTATCGCATGTTTGGATTTCTCTCTCAGGTGAAAAAAATTACTCAGTGACAATGAAATTTTTCTTCCATTTTTCAAAGAGATACCGATGGTCACCAGAAATAAAATTTTCACAAAGAACAATAATGACATCTTATCTGCAGTACAGTGTATTTTCTACTTTTGAAAGTTGTCATGCTTGGGCAATAATAACAAAAATAAACAAGCTTCGTACCTGGTTTTTAAATGGATGTATTACCAAAAGCAAAAAAGGAAAAAAAGTATGAAATACCATCAAAATCAAAATATTTGTAGTACCCTGTATTTGCTATCAACAAACTGTTCATTGAGGCAAAAAGTATACAAATTCATGTTTATTGTTCATGTTGTTCTGCACCTAACCTTGGAATTCAAGTTATGGTTATAATGGGCATTCACAAACAATAGCCACGTCAGCTTTCCATACATAATTGTTGCTGGTCATGTCAGCAGAAGAGACCCAAATATAGTGCCCCAATGAATACAATTAATACAATTCCATCAAAAGCCCTACAGTATTTGTGAAAAGAGATAAATGTACAGATAAATTATGCATTCTTTTTTATTGTCTTCTCCATTTACATGTATCATCGAACACATAACTATCAGCAGAAAGAATAACTTGGACCATAATATCCAAAGCTATATGACAAAGGGCTTTGCTTAGTATTCTGAGTGTATAGTTTAATCACTCACTGGCGTGATACCCATTTGTCAAATACAAGTGCCCCAGTACATGTACATACACCATTCCTATGGGGATACATTGTAACGGTACATTGTACATTGTAGACGTAAGGTTTCTCTCTCGTCTGACAATGTCGTGTACCATCACCATCACTCAACCTTTCGTGTGACCGCACACACCGAGCTCAAGAGTGAACGAACTCTACAGCACGCTGGATTGCTGGTTACTTTATGATAACATGATGACATCATTTAAATACATGTATCCACATTCATTAATCAGCATGTTGACATTACTTTTGTTGGGGAGCTCAGAGTACAACCTGCAAGTCATGCAGTCATGTCGGTGTACGATTCTACAACACATGCTCCATTGACGATTGTGCCACAGTTTATTTCCTACACTTATTAAAAGTCCTACCTTTAACTTTAGACTAAACCTTTCCCATGCCTTAACCCTATATTCCTAAACGTAACCTAAAACCCAATTGCAACATTAATCCTAACGCTTTTATTTTTTACAAAATAAAGCCGTTAGCAAATGTTGCTGAAGCAAGTATCACCACAGCAAATGTCTGATCACCTATTAACGACCATATTTAAGCTTTATTCACACAGTTTCATGCAGTAAATCTCCTAAAACTGTAACAGCAAAATATGAACCATTCTATGAGTAAATGAAAGGCAAGTGAGGTAAAAAAAAGAAAGAAATTTAGCTGCCTACAATAGAGACTCTTTACGCATTAGCACTTTTACGTGTGTCTATCAAAAGATATCATATTATGTGCTCATGTGCTTATGTTATTCAATTTTGGCATGGCAGTTTCTGGAAGCAGTTTATTGCATCATACATGGTAGAGTAGAACAAGTATGAAAATTCAAAAGGTTGACCTACCAAGGCAGTTAGTGGCATCAAGCTGGGACTGAAGGAAAGTACTACAAACATTACGTAGACTACCCATGTTCAGCATACTGGCACCGGCGAGCACGATCTGAACATTCTCCACGTCGATTTCAATCGTACCCGTGTAGATGAAGTTCAAGATGATTTCCATGGCAACGGGGTCGATGCCCCGTATCTCCACATGACTTTTCGCAGATTCCAGCATGCCGTTGGTGAACATGGCACGGAGGTACGGAGAGCAGCCCGCGAGGACGATGCGGTGAGCGTGGAATTCCTGGTCTTCCACGCAGAGGACTATATCGCAAAGTTCATGTCTACGCCGCAAGTCGTTCATAACCTGCATACAAGGGGTGAACAAAAGGAAAATGAAGAGACTTACAATTTACAAAACAAGTTTTACTATTCTTATTCTAAAAAAACCTCTGACATTTCACAACCCTGTTTCTCTCAGATGTTGGCTTATGCTTTGTACATACCGTTAGCATGAATTTAGATCATCAATTGTCAACTAACAAGCCATTCTAAATAAAACATCATACCAACGCAACAACAGGAATAGTAGACACCAACTTTTTCAATTTTTGAGGTATTTTCTATTGAGAGAATACCTCCAAAATTGAAAAAGTTGGTATCACCATTGACATGAGATAAATTCACCATGTTTTTTTCAAGCACATACACGTTGTAACATTTGGGGGTTGGAGGAATCTTTAAGCCAACAAAGATTTTGAAACAATCATTGTTTCGTCTTTAAACAAAGATAAATTAGGGTACCTTGTGTCTGCGTACATTCATTTTTTAATAAAGAATTATAATGAGTGTCTTAGCACTTGAATAATAGTGATTTTTCTGTTGATGTTCACATGAAAGCTAGGGTCTTTGACTTACTTGGAAGGCACTGTTGATGTGCACCGTGATGGTATACGTCCTGGAGTGAATCATGCTGGCTGGCTGCTAGACTTCAACATACAGTCTCTTACTCAAAATCTATCCTTTGCATCCAGTCAGCAGCTGCTTCGTCTCCAAGCTCCTCGACGATACAGGCACTTAATCAAGATCTCCCCACATCAGGGTGGGGTGCTTCGTGGAATAGAGGTAGGGGCAGGGAGGGGGCCTAAGGTGTGATTGGTACTGCCATGAGATGTCCAAGCAGTGTGTCAAATTGGATGAACAGTTGCGATGTATTTTGTCTTCAACAGAATCCTGCAAATGTGGATAAAGTAAAATAAAAGAAATAATAATACAGAACACTGTTCTTTAAAAATTCTGCCGGAAGTACTGGAATAAAAGAGCATAATTTGTATGATAACTTGAAGAGCTAGAAGTGTTTATGGATCTAATCTACATATTGAAGAACTGAAAAGACACATTTGTAAAAGTAATTTCACAGACCAGTAGATTGATCATCACAATATGTTTACAACAATCCCTAGGGATTCAAAAGTGCAGACAACCATTGAAAAGAGAGAAACAAATAGATGAGGTCAGAGAATGATTCGCTCTCCTAAACTCTTGAAAAGGCCAACACAAATGAAAAACAGAGACATGCACAAAAGATTGGAGTCAACTGTGTCTCAAATAACCACAGCAGTCTGACTTAAAAGTAACCATAACAAATAGAATATAATCTTTTTAATGAGTTTAATACTTGCAGTATTTGTGAAAATTGTTCAGCTTTAAATTCTCAAATGAAATCCATTTATTTCCAAGAAATGAAGATCCAAACATTAATAATTTTAATGTACACTGTACATTGTAAATACTCAGAGCCCAGATGTACATTCATTAGACTGCATGAAAGAATACTTTGAGCTTTGAGTGAATATACTGTATGCACAACAGAAATGTATAAATAATCCAAAATATCTTAATGTGATACCAAATACTGACGTCAATTGCTATCAAATGCTCTGACAATGGGGCAATCAATACATGACACACAATCTGTGAACAACGTGTTCCTTCCCTTATCCAGGCTGCGTCAACATGGGGAGTTTTTAATCACGATTTAAGAGTTAATCACGTTCCGATATCCCTGTGGTGTGGGAGTCTAGCGCTCCGATTCTTAGCAGTCCAAGATATCTCGCTCTGTACTAAGTACTACGTGTAGGTAGTAAAAGATGCTGATCAATTAGTTTTTGACATTTCAATTTATATAAGATTATCTGGGGGAGGCTTTGCTTCTCCATTTTTTCCTGCTGTCTCCTCCTCACCCACTCCCCCTCAATGCATTTCTATAATTTACTTTGCAAGCTCAGAAGTGTAGCGTATGAGATTTCACATCATACGTAAAGAGACAAGGAGTGGACCTTGTATAGCGAATCATGATTAACATACTTTTGTATGGGCAAAGTCTACACACATGTCTACTAAACTTTGATCCATTCTAAATTTATGGTAAACAGGTGGCATAGACTACATGATTACAATGTGAATGTAAACTACAAACACCAGTGGTCCATTTCACAATATTGTCTACATATAAGTTCATGGATATCCCCTTCCAAAGTTCATATCAAAGTAATACACATTACAATGGGATATCCTCAAACTTAGATTTCAATGTAAGATTAAATTGTTGGATACACCCTAGATAGTCTTAAATGCATAGTACACTTTGATTTGAAATGAACAAGGAGGGACTGTGCGTTCAATACCCCTAAGTAATTTGCAAAGACTGCAAATGCTTGGAGTTTGACTGTTGTCGTAATATATTGACACCTCTAAAGGTGTCTTGATGTACGCAATGAGACCACAACTGATGTAGGGATACCTGGATATACTAAACACGATGGCTTGTATACGAACACAGATGATAAATGACTTCTGGCATTTTCACACATGCCACAGGAAACCGCAGCAGTTTACTGTGACATCATTGACATGTTTTTGGGGTTAGTTTTAAGGAGTGAATGATTAGCATGCGGGGACGAATTACAGTTGCTTTACATGAGAAAGGTCCAACACGTTCTCATTATCTGTGTGTTATAAAAAACAGAAATGCAAAGGGTACTATGCTTTAATACGCTGTTATAAAAACACTGCAGTTTACCATGTCGTATGTGAACACACCTTTATTCATCCATCCATCTGAGCATTCAGAATGGTGGCAGCGGTGGGATTTGAACCCATGTCTTTGAACCATTATATTAAAGTGAGCAAAGTAAATGTGAAGTGTATTAAGCTTAGTTTAATACATTTTATAAAAAACACTGCAGTTTACCATGTCGTATGTGAACACATCTTTATTCATCCATCCATCTGAGCATTCAGAATGGTGGCAGTGGTGGGATTTGAACCCATGTCTTTGAACCATTATATTAAGTGAGCCGAGTAAATGTGAAGTGTATTAAGCTTAGTTTAATACGCTGTTATTAAAACACTGCAGTTTACCATGTCGTATGTGAACACACCTTTATTCATCCATCCATCTGAGCATTCAGAATGGTGGCAGCAGTGGGATTTGAACCCATGTCTTTGAACCATAATATTAAAGTGAGCCGAGTAAATGTGAAGTGTATTAAGCTTAGTTTAATACGCTGATATTAAAACACTGCAGTTTACCATGTCGTATGTGAACACACCTTTATACATCCATCCATCTGATCATTCAGAATGGTGGCAGCGGTGGGATTTGAAGCCATGTTATTGAACCATACATGAGCCAAGTGAGCCGAGTAGCGCACTTTTCGCACGATTTGCTTTACATACGCGAAGACCTACAAGCGCTGACATATGTGAGGTTTCACCCATCATGTTAACTTTATGCTTTATCCATCAAAGTCATTGTGAAGCATTGAACTAAAAGTAGATGCAACAATGGCTGGGCAGTCTTTTAAAGGTTAAAACATGTTCACCTTGTCATGAAAGTATTTCATGTGTTAAGCTGATAGCCCTAGTACAGGTAGGGCTTGAATCAAACAACACATCCGATGAAATTATGTTTTTCTTGTCAATTAATGTTCACAGTTCCATATTACAATTCAATATCTGCTAACTCATGGTATATGTACAATGTACATGAACAATGTACTGTACCTTGGACCCGCCCATAAACATCTTGACATACTGTTCATGAATGCTGTCAAGAAAATATTTGAATTGTTCATCAATATTTGAATTGAATCTTCATAGAATTTACACTGTACAAACGAATCTCTGAAAGCTGTACGAAAAATCATTAATATTCAGTAAGGGATATTATTTGTTGATTTTCAATAACAAAATAATGGGAATTCTATCTCTACATGTATCTAAATTCTATGACCTGGTCAATATATTCTATCATCTAGGGACCGCTTAATGTACAAGTGGACATGTACAGTACGTGATTCCAACTTGGCATTCACGTAATTTCTTCAAATCAGAAGTAATTGTTGTTACAGCTTGTTCGTTGTTACATCACTTGATTGATACTTCAGTAATCAAGGAACAGAGACACTATGACAAAGACATACAAAGAAAAGGCGAACTTCATAAGAAATAAAATAATGAATTTTGTGAGTCTTGCTCTTTGTTATTGATTGTTATGACAAACCAATCTCAATGCCAACTATTGTTAGACATTGTTGATCTTTGTTCCTCTCATACTGATTCTTTATGGCCATACTCCAGTGCACATCGAGTGCAAATGAAAAAGAAAAAAATCTAGAACATATATCAGAGGATATACATGTAGATTATTTTCTGAGTGTTAAAATACAAAGTGAATAAAATCCAAATGGCATAAAAAAATAAAATTAAGAAGACACAAATTGAGCTCCAGAACCTCGATTCATAGAAAGTTGGATATACCTGAATATCATCAAGTATATTCAAGTTATTTAGGACAAGTTCCATTTCAGAAAATCCAATTGCAATGCAAGGTGGGTTTATAGCCTTCTATACTATCCATTGTACGTGAAACTGAAAGGAAGAAAAAAAAAATCTCAGTATTGCTGAATCCATAACTAGTCTTTCATGGCATGATAAAATTACACAATAATGTGTGGGAATCTTTTACTTTTAATTGCCACAAGAAATTGACCTATTTCATTTGATGAGGATTATTGCCCCAGATTGCAGACAGCCTCTCGGCTGAAATCAAATTCTGAAGGGCAGCAAACACAAGAGTGAAGTAGCAAGAGAATAAAAGAAACAAATGAAAAGAAGGACAAAAAAAAAGAAGATGAAGAAGGAGAAGAAGACGAAAAAGAAAAAGATAAAGAAGAAGAAGAAGAAGAAGAAGACAAAAATGACAGCCCCATAAAGTTTACACACTAAAAGTGAAAAAAGAACTCTCACCACAAACCTTGTGCATTAGACATAAATTGATTTTTCATTTATTTTGCTGTATGCAAACAATTTATGCTGGAGTGCAGTCCTGCTTTTGAACAATCAAATTACACAACCATGAATTTGGCATGCCTGATTTGTGAGACATGTTTTCTCGTGCATGCACAGTACATTTGTACATCATCGATTCGGTATTCTTTTTCAACTCATCCAGCTTCCTGCTTTGGAAGGCGCAATCAAACATTGCATGTCAGTGAAATTGTGATTTATAAAATGATGTTCCATGTGGACTTTGCCTCTGTTGAATCTGTTCAGATTGATATCTTAAAAACCCAATTATTGTTTTTCATTTCAAAAAGTGTTTGAATCTTTTCCTTCTTTTACATCATTCACGTAATGTGCATGCATGTAAGCATTTTGAAAGAATGCAAGGATGCTATCAAACACAATATTTGTTGGTCTGCTTGAATTACAATGAATGTTTAGCATTTCACTAATGCCGTTCAATTAGTTTTTGACATTTCAATTTACATCAGATTATCTGGGGGAGGCTTTGCTTCTTCATTTCTTTGTGCTGCCTCCCCCTCATCCCACTCCCTCTCAATGCAGGATCATTTCTATGAAGATCACGAGAAAGATGAGAGAGAGAGAGAGAGAGAGAAAGAGAGAGAGAGAGAGAGAAAGAGAGAGAGATGGAGAGAGAGAGAGAGAGAGGGAGAGAGAGAGAGAGAGAGGGAGAGAGAGATGGAGAGAGAGAGAGAGAGAGAGAGAGAGAGAGAGAGAGAGAAAAAATCAATGTGTTGTGAAAAAAGAATAATAACAAATCCTTTCGAAGGGCACCACACATCTTATGATCTGCATATATATCAGTCCATTTTGGAAGAAATAGAAGTAGATATTACAACTTTTGAAATGTAAATTAATCCTGATTATGGGTACGTAAGATGTTGATCGAGCTTCTCAGCCCAAAGGTTGTCAACCTTTGAAAAACTTTACCTGGTAGTCTATGGTTAAACGGTGAAGGAGTCTGAAGAGAATAATATAGATATATTGACTGCTTTGAGAGGTATCGCTGTTTCTATAGGCTCCAGTGAAAAAATACACGGGGGCTCAGGGCGAAATAGCCCCCAAAATGCCCAAAAGAGCCCCCGAAAATCAGAAAAGAGCCACCTTAAATTTGCATAGAGTTCAATGCAAAACAAATTTTAGAATGTTATTTTCATGCAGGCAAGGTTGAAAAGTAGCCCCCGAAAAATAAATATTAATTTTTTCCCTGATAGGCTCAAGTGGACATCCTGCTATACATGTAGATTTACAATAATATCAGGCCTGAATTAATTGAAAGGTTTTTCGACTTCCAAGTTTTATCTTCAAACTCTAATGTATTGTATTCATAATTTACTCATCTCATATTTAAAACTTAATCTAATGTTCCAAAATTAGAGAAAATAAACTAAAAAAATGCATCCATTAGAGAGAAGTCCCTCCCACATAATAAAATAATAATTAAAAGAATCAGTAACACCAAAAATAGTTTGATTAATAATAGTACAGTGCTTACACACATTACTATGAAGCACTGTATAAATATTATTATTATCAAGACAAAAATTATCCACCACCATCATACAGAGCTAAGTCTTATGAAATGGATGCCCCTTTACTGGTAATCAAATCATATGAATACATGAAAATTATGAAATCAATTTAGCCATTCTCAATGGCATCAAGACAAATTTAGCCACTACCATCATACAGAACTAAGAGTTATGAAATGATGCCCTAAATCCCAATAGCTTTACGTCATTCTGTACCGGTAATCAAATTATATGAATATATGAAAATTATGAAATCAATTTAGTCATTCTCAATGCTTTCAGCTCCTCCACCTGAGGGACCCGGGGGAATCTTTAATTGAGTTGAAGCAAGCTGGCTCAAGTAGTTTCTCTGAATAGGAATTAAACAGCACGGAAACCTGCCCCAGACAGCTAGAGCATATTTGTTTAATAATACTATGCTGCTGTATTTAATAGATCCTTGTCTTTAATACACAACCCAAGCATGGACTTTCTACATGTAGCTGCCTCCTCATTCACATAAATACTCACTTTTCTCTATGTTTTTGTCCAGATCACCTTATATTGTACCATTATCTTATGTAATGTTTGTTTATTTTGACTATATATCTTGTGATTTTGTATGTTATTGTATCTAAAACGTTTTTTATGATGAATGGAATAAATTTGATTATCTATCTATCTATCTATCTATATCATCGGCCGGGTGGCAGACGAGCGTTAGCGCGCGAGCCACTCGAAAACTACTTTTCAAATTATTTGCATTTAAAGATTTGTTTTATATTTAAACTGCTTTCCATCCCGAAAAATTGGTTTAAAACATAAAAGACTAATAGAAATGTTGTAGTAGAACACAGCCACAATTTTTTTCTCGTAAATAAGTCAGTTTGATACAAGTCTGAGGCGATTTAGTGCTAACGCCCTTCTGCTTAAAGTTTCATTATTGACCTGAAAGCTAACGCCCTTCTACCAGCCAGGCGACGACATGTATGCTGATGACAGGTCTAAATGCAATTTAAAATTTGAACAAACAAATGAAGAAAGGAATGCCTTTTACACAAAGGGAAATTATAAGATAGCATTGTGACTGCCTGTAATTTACCATGGCTTGAAAGTAAATACATTTGTCAATGACATTCCTACTAATTTGAGCTTTTGATTGATCTGTTTTTGTAACATAAAACCCAATTCAACTCAATTTCAATTACATGATCAATATAACATGAAATGAAGCGTATTGTCAGCAATGTACACGAACAATGGAAAGGAGCCAAATGTTCTTTTTCTTTCTGTTCACATCAAATGAAAATGGAAATACTATTGTTACGAAATAAACATACTGCATCCTAATATATAGTACCAGTAAAAACACTGAACTTGTGTATGCGATGCATACATGCATGTGTACATGTATACGTATAATGGACACACTAGTGACAGCTGGCACGCTAATTCATCTCACATTTAAAAAAAAATATATATTGGCATGCACATGATTTATTCAAATTAAAAGAAAAAGAGTCAGAAGTAGATACAAAAGTAGAAACTATTGAGTCAAATTTTTGCAAATAATTGATTGGTTCCCAATTTACAGTCCACTTTACAGTCCACTTTCAGACAAGACGCCGTAAACCATCTAATGAAATCCCAAAAGGTAGGAAAAATAAAAAATCAATCCATGTGTACATTTGTAAACGAGAGCCGACTAGTGGAGGTTAAAAATGATAAGTGTGCATCAAATAGGCATCTGAGTATATATACTCCTCAATTTTTGTTGATGTCATTTTATTTTACCATGGAATTGTATTTTTTGGTTTAAAAAGCGTGTGTGAAAGGGTTTTAATTGCATTTTTTTCCCCTTCTACATTGAAGAATACATGTGCATGCCCTGTATTCTCTCTCTTGCAAATACAACAGAATACAATGTGCTTTTGAGACACAAGTACATATTCCTGTGAAATTATTAGTGCAGGTGGCATATGCCCCATTAATTTTCTAAAGACGACATTTAGGTGAATATGGAGCAGCATCATTAGTCTTTGCTATCACTGATTCTATTTTGGCGAGGCGAGAAAGATATATATGGCCTCGCAGCTGCAAAAATAAGGGGCTTGAAACAAGCACTGGTTCTATTTTCGGGGCAAACGATTGACGCCAAGCGGCAGACATATTACAAATTGCACATGACCTGTAACCTGTCTAGCATATTAATTTATTATGGATTCCTAAAGTCTCACATTTGCAGGGATCGAAATACAAACAAGCAGTTGCGGAAGTGCAACTGACCACCTAAAATCTGGTTAGGTAATATTAAACTGTTGGAGGGTCCAAAAAATGGAGGAAAAAAAATAAAATATTAAGCCCATTGAATACAATTAGATTTGACATACGCACACATTTTCCAAAGCCTCAAGCCCAATTATCTTGGTCTAGTTTTTAATGGGTTTAATCAAGTCCCGATTCTGTGGCCTCAGGAGCAACTGAAAAAATTGAATCCCTCTTTCCCTACCCCCTTTACATGTAGGTGGGGGGGGGGGGGGGGGGCTGGTACTATAGTTAGATACAAATAAGCCCATGGTTTTTATCAAAATCAAAATTAGGATCTTAAAAAGGCACGATTAGTTGATTACAAGCTTTTTGGCACAAATATGAATCAACATATTAACATATTTCTAACAAACGTTTTTTCTAGTTCCGATTCGGAGATTGGAATGAGCATTACAACATCGGAGGTTGAGTGTGAATACCTTCAGGAGCTCACTAGTAGTGAACATGTGATTTAAACCTATTTTGAACCCCTCCACTACATCTACAGATGTAGAATACAGCCAATTCAGTGTGGTAATCGTATGATGGGACAAGTACTCTTGAGAGAAAGCTGCAGACACTGCTCATCAGATGAACCCCACTCCAACATAAGCATCTGGGACTACATGCTTGTACTTGAAATGACAAGTCAGTGATCGGGCCTGGCAATGATATAACTCGAATCACTTACAGTAAAATGCCAAAGCAAATTGAAAATCCAAAGACTTTAAGGTAGCAAGAGAGCAAAGAAAACATTTACAGTATGGTCATATACCAATTACCATCAAACCTTTAATTCTGTTCATATTTCTGTATATACAAAAAAATAAATAATAATATCCGTAATAATATTTGGTTCTTGTATAGCACACGTCTCTATGCGCTTCCAAAGAGCTTTGGAATTTATTACCCAAGCTTTAGCTCAGGCAGCCGTAATCAGCGTACAGTGCATTTCAAGAAATAATCCTACCAGGCACCCATTTACCGGTACCTCACCTGGGTCTAGTGTGGCAAATGTAAATCAATATCTTGCCAAAGGACGTTAGTGCCGCGACGAGACTCGAACCGCGGACCTTATGATCCACATTCCAGTGAAATATCCACTTGACCACAACACCTCTACTCATGTAATAATTCAAAAGGATTCAAAAGAAGTACCCTAAAGGAAAAGTAGTCATATTTCATCATAAACTTGTAAAATCAGTTTAATTACAGGTTAACATGGTACAGAGTTTGTTTTCATTTTAAACAGCCAATATTGCATTCTTCTGTCTGTTCCACTCCCAGATAAAGCCTCTTTTCTCCTTACTCTCTCTTTGGTCCTGATGTTTGTCTAACTCAAAATACTCAACCAAAATAGAGGAAAAAGATAAATCCACCAAGGGAACACGTTGAACGCTCCAATTTCATCAGACAAAAGATCCATTATTTATCAAGGAAAGGCACTAAGCCATTATATTCCCTTGTTATTGGCATACGATTTGTAAAAGTTGTACATACATTTCTGGAATCACAAAAATAGAAAGATATCCTCTTTTTATGTGAAATATATATTGTATAACCTCAATTCACTTCACTCAGTAAAGCATCATTCCTATGATTGCAAAATAATTACATCACGAAATAATAGAGCCATGAATTGTACTAACAAGGTACATGCATGTGAGGGCCCTAAAATCTACAAACTACAAAGATATCAAATTTATTTCAATTTAGACACACAATGTATGTACATACCGGTACCTCAAATGGGGCACATTTCTTGCCAGTATAATCAGACTTCCCTGAGGGAAACACACTGGAGGCCCTCTCTATTATCTTCCAAGTTTAGGCATCCTCAAGCTATTAAGCACTAATCAAATTTATTTTCAATCGAGGAAGGAGGAAATGTAGGCAATATCAGGCAATTGGTTAATAATGACGTCTTACACCCCAGAGCTAAATGAATCCAGTCCCGTAGTCGAACGAGACGGGAGAGAAAGAGAGAGAGAGAGAGAGAGACAGAGACAGAGAGAAGGTGGTTGGTTGTGCTGCACTACTGGTAGACAGTTCAGAAATTTGTGAAAACAGTCAAAAGGAGTTAATGCAAACAAAATGAATTTAATCTAGCGCATTTTTACAAGTTTACCTACAGTACATGTAGAAAAGTATAAATGTTTATATGTGATAAACATACATTTGTAGATATTTTGCCTTAGAAAAATAGTTTTCAATCTCATAGAACAAAAACATAAAGAGGCAGATTTTCATTCGACAGTCTTTTAGAAAATTGAGAAGATTTTCCAATATCTTCCAAGTATTTATATTTCATAAATACAGACACAATTTATGTAGAGTCAGTGTACTAAAATAATTTTCAGAATTACTAATACACTTGAAAATGCATTACAAAATGAAATCTTAAGCTGGTCAGCTGTACATGTAGACATTTGGAATCTCTTAAATATGGCCAAAAGGAGGAACAATATACAAGGATGACAAACGTAACAGAATGTATAATTTTTTCATTTATTGGCTGTGAAATTGTCACACCTTTCTGGAGTCTTTGATCAGGGTAATGATCCATGGACAGGCTGGGATGATTATACAAGCCTGGGGCAGGGTAGATGATTTGCTGGATACGGTAATGAGCTTATGAAAGTTTGATGTAGATTACCTAATCCTCATTACTCTCTCTCAGCTTCTCTCCTCTCAACCCTGTTCTGTCCCTCTTCATCCCAGCTTCTCCTGCCCCTCCCCCTTCCCTCTCTTTCACCCTCTGTCATCTTGGCTTTCTATACCCCCCCCCCCCCGAATCCATCATTCTCTGACCTTCTTAATCCTTCTCCCTCTCAGCCTCTCTCCTATCAACCCACTTCTGTCCCTCTTCATCCCAGCTTCTCCTCCCCCTCTCTTTTAGCCTCCCCGTCCTTCCCTCTCTTGCACCCTCTGCCATCTCTCTTCTTTCTATAACAACCCCTCTTTCTCTCTGTCTCTCTGTGATCTTCTTAACCCTTCTTCTCTCAGCCTTTCTTCTATCAACCCACTACTGTCCCTCTTCATCCCAGCTTCTCCCGCCCTCTCTCTCACTTTCACTCTCTACCATAGATCTCTCTTCTTTTCTATACCCCCCCCCCCTCCTTCTATCTATCTCTCTCTCTGACCTTTCTTAACCCTTCTTCCTCTCAGCCTCTTTCCCATCAACCCACTTCTGTCCCTTCATCCCAGCTTCTCCCCGCCCTCTCCCTCCCTTCCTCTCTTTCAGCCACTGCCATCTCTTTAGCCAACTGCCTGGACTGTTTCCGTGTTGCGCACCCAATCGGCTGAGAAAATAGCACATCCTCAATGCTAAACCGGAGACAGACCTTGCCTTCTATTCTCACCTTGCAGCGGGTGTATTTTTGGGGGGTCACGCAATCAGTGGAAACACCGTGCTGTGTGGAGGCACGAGCGTGTGTAAGGGAGGACAAAGACGATTGGAGAAGAAAAAAATATATAAAAACAGACAGAATCTGGACTACCATACATGAATCTCTCTTCTTTCTATACCCCCTTTCACCTTCTCTCTCTCTCTCTCTCTCTCTCTCTCTCTCTCTCTCTCACACTCTCACACTCTCTATGTGATGTACACTGTACCCCCGTTGGTCTGCTCCTCTTAAGACTCCAACTTTCCTCCACCCCTTCTTTTACTGCTCCCTCAATCTCAGCCCCTCCCTCTTTTCTGTTAATCTCTTTACCTCCCTCTCAGTCTCTCTCTCTCTCTCTCTCTCTCTCTCTCTTCCTTTGCTGAATCTGTCTCTTTCTCTGATCAGAAAATGAAAAATATACTTTACAGCAAAATAAAATAATTTAATTCTTGTTCTTCTTTAAAAGAAAAACTAGTTTGCAGTTTACGATGTCAATTTTGGCTTATAAAGTATCAAGAGAAGGGGGTATAGGCAAGTAAATAGTATTAAAAACAAATCTATGTAGAGCTTTTCAGGAAATTCATTTTGAATGTGCGAGGGTATTTGCGTGCATGTCAGCTTGTGTGTGTGCCTTTATCAGATATTAACGTGTAAAAGGCTTCACAATTTAATCTTATTCATCGTCAGGTGTATCAGGAAAATTATTGTCAAAGAAAATATAAACAGCTAATGTCAGCAATCAGCAATACTCAAAACACAATGCCCTCTTAGGAAATCATCTCAGTAAGCTCCTGAAACCTATGGTCTTTTCCTGCTTCTCCAAATCTCCTTTTCAAAATTCAGATATAATCCCTTTGAGCATAACTTCAAAATATCATATCGCTTAAGACTTAAAGAGCCATGGTGTAATATTGATATTGAATTTCAGTTATACAATGCGAGATGACTTTGTAAATAATGTTATTATCTTTTAGAGGGACCGTCTCAGCCTGAGCTGCTGGTCACTCTTTCTAAACCAAACAAATAAAACAAAACTTTTTTTTTTTAAATGGTGGATTTCTGTTGATGCTTATATTTGTTTTTAAGATTTCCTCCATTTTCACTGATTGATCTTATGAAATCTTGATGAATATTATTAACAGATCTTTGGGAATTTCAAGTTTCAAAAAGTTAAAAGATTGCTATTTTCAACTATCTACATGAAAACATTACCAGACTTCTTTTTTGAAAATAAGCCCAATTGTAAAACGTGAAATACTTTTTGAAAGTCTTTTCCATCCAATCCTATTTTCACTTGTGTCTGTATATGCTTGCCTTCAATAAATACACTGTATATCTGTTTTAGTTTTAAATACAATGCATATATTGACAACATTATACATAATCTGGTTAACCAAAACTGTTTTGTAGTTTAAATTGCATATTAAGTTCCTTACAAAAACATTTTAACCTAAAGCCCCTAATATCCCTTTAAAGTCTCCAAATTAGTTTATTTCTGTACAATGCCGTTCTTATCCAACAACAGTAGCATGCATATCTGAGCAATATTTTAATCCATCAACAATGGCAGAGTGTAAAAAGAGCAATAGATTAATTTTCCTACAAAGCTGGGCTCACTTCACAACGATAAAAGGCCAAAATATCAAATACCTACTGAAGCCGAAACAAAGTATGTAATTTGCATGATTAGATTAATCTAGGCAATATTGCCTGGTGCATTCTTTGAGTTCATTTTGATAGTTGTCATGACGATGTCACCACTTTCAGGTAATATTGACAGAAGTAAGCCAAATTCATACAATCTCCAAAGATTGCAATAACATATTTTTCCCTACCTTTTTTTGTCCCCACTTCTTTCTGCCAGCCTTTTAACGACATCCACTTCATCGATCAATCCTGGAAAAAAACATATTCATCCTTGCAGCTTGAATCATCAACATTGACATTCTGTCAAAAAAGTAAAGTGTGATATTCAAACACGATATGAATTCTTCAAGAGCCCAGAGGGCAGTACCTTTGAGGTGTTGGCTAAAGGGGATCTTCTCACCCTACTCCGACCTTGTTCACACGACACAGTTATGCAGACCCATTTCGATCGACTTTTCATGTGGCTCGTAGTAATTAAGGCAGGAGATCGCACATTCACTGTTGCAGCAGCTAAGGAGTGGAATAAACTTCCATCAAGTATAAAAGCTGCTCCATCAGTGGATGATTTTAAAAAACTCCTTAAAACATACCTATTTCCTACTTGATTCGCTATTATTTTGTTTGTTAAATGTTATGTTATGATTGGTTGCTATATTGTTATATTTGCATATTATTGTAAGCGCTGTGATATATAGTTTACTATGAATAGCGTAGCTAAATGCCTAATAATAATGATAATAATAATAATAGTAAACTGGCTCAAAAGAAACTGCACTGAAGAATCCAATGAAATATAGTGTAGTATGATTCACATTTCTGAATTTTATAACACGCAAGTACATGAATATGAGTAGGGGCTTTTGATGCAGGCAGTTATATTTTCTTTATTCCAATGTGTCATTCATTTACACATAAAATCTAATTGCACAGCAGCAGTCTTTTGAGGCAGTATACTACATAAAGTGAACAAGGATCAACTAAGTGATCTTTCAAACGCAGTATACATACCGATACTTATTTTCAGCTCAGCTCAGGGCATGGCTGAAGGCTTGAGGGAAAAAAATGCACTATGTACTGAGACATCACACAAATATCAATCTATGGGACTGAGTGATAATGCCTAAGATTAATGGACTGTTTCTGCTCCTCTGCGGGCCACTTTTCAAATGTCATGTTTCATCTGACAGAAACCCCTCAATACCTACCCATCATTTCTCTGTCATTATGGCTGATCGTAGATTGGCATTTTTAGAGTGCTGTTCCTTGGAGACTAGAAGCATGCAGGATGCATTGAAATTGCTCAAACATGTTGTTTATTGATGACAATTTTCATTAACTTCAGCTGCAGTACATACATGTACATGTACTGTATATCAATTTCTTGCTCATTTCAGGTTTCATTTTCTGAGTGTAAAACCTTTATCTTCAATTAGTTACATTTTTCAGTTTTCAAACTTTTGCCTGAAAATCTTTTTTCCTTTGTTTCCTATATCACTAAAACTCTCCCTCTGATTAACGCAGCTCCTCTCCATCCTCCCCCGCCCCTCCCTCCTCTCCTTACATACATACATACATGTTGATATTTATCTAGTGCCTTTACATAAACATGCTCAAAGCGCTTCCCCTCTCTCTCACTCTCTCTCTCTCTCTCTCTCTCTCTCTCACACAAACATACTGTCTTTTCATTTTTCTGTCTTCCTCCCACTAAAAATCAAAAGCAAGAAACATATTCCTAAACTGAGTGGATATTTTTCCCACTCTCCCTCCCATTCTTCCCAACACCCAATATGTTATTTTCTTACAAACATGTATATAGAAGACATTCATCCTGAAGTATTTTCTGAACATAACATTTACAAAAGTCTCCTCTTTTTAATAGAATGGATTAGAGAGTTACACTAGCTTAATATATATAGGATTCATAAACTCAGGATATGCAATGAAATATCTGCATCAATTGGAAAGTACTCCCTAAAGATTGGCTTTGAACTATCATGACCAGAATTCATATTTCAGTCTCTTCTGAACATAATCATAGTCTCTTTATTTTAAATAAATTTATCATTCTAAATTATGAGTATTTAGCTCTGGGTAAGCAGTAAAATATCTTCATCAATTGTAAATTGTTCCCTAAAGCCTGATTTTGGACCATCGTGACCAGAATTCCTCTTTAAGTCTCTTCCGAACATACACAAATCATCTTAGTTTTCTTTAAATATATCATTGAGAATCACATTAGCTTGTGTCTCTACATGGACATGTAATAAGCTCCTGGTAAGTAAGTAGTTAATGTCTGCATCGATTGGAAAGGTTCCTAAAGCCTCATTTTGAACCATCGTGACAACCAGAAGCCCTACACTGGGAGTAATTATCCTCATTGTAAGCTTAGAGGGCACCAGCTCTCGCTAAAAATAGTTTCTTCTCGACACCGGCCTCGTCTTCAAGACTCGTCTTGTGGCAATATACACTGTACGTATCTCTTTCCAAAGCAGATGGCTGTTCTAAGTAATATTTTTTTCCTTCAAAAACACGTCCATGAGCGAAGACAATTTAAATAAAAATACAAGTACTGTTCAGGCCCATATGATGTACTTGTCGGGCAGGGGAACTCAAGATTAGCTTTTAAATTGAAACTATGAATAAAAACAACCCCAGCCTACATACATGTATGTATTCATCTTCATATCGTCTGTTTGGAGACAGAAGGGTGTTAACTCGTACACCTCATATACATGTACATGTAAGGAGGCGTGATGGCTCAGTGGTAGAGCAGTGATCACATAACCAGAAGGTCCCAGGTTCAAAACCAAATTGATGCGCTAGTGCCCTTTGGAAAGGGATTAATCCTCATTACCAAGTCCTTTGGAGAAGACATAAAGCCATCGGTCCCCTGGTTGCTTACTTACAAGTGTACATGCTTCTTTACCAGTCAGGTAAAACCAACCAACCAACCAAACAACTTCAGCACAGATGTAATGCCCTTCTGGCTCCGAACAGACAATATGTACATACAAATGGTCTGATATTCAGTACGTGTAACATGTACTTTCTACTTGTATCATATAAATGTCAAGGAGTTGAAGTGCAACAGCACATCATGATCACAGCAAACGCCCCCACACTGTGCAGAGAGTGCTCAATCATGCCCACTTTCCCATCTTTCCCGCTGTTTCTCTCTCTTATATTTACAGAATGAAGTCATCATGCATACCACTGCTTTAAAGAGGTTACTCTGCTGTAGACCATCAGGACATTGTGAGCAATGTTTATGAAAGACTGTAAGCAATTAATTTACTTAAAGGGTTTTACAAGAGGAATCTGCATGAAACTTGTCATTATGTTGTATAATTATTAATTTACCATAGGTTATTTTGAGGGTCATTTTGGCTGCCTACAGTTGTATAACACTTCAAACTAATTGTGAATGTTGATGATTCAATAAAGCCTTCCAATGCTCCAAGACAATTCCTTGTTGAGGTGAAAATTGTTTGAAGTTGTCCTCAAGAGAATACAGAATGTTCCTTACAAAACAAACAATATATTATAGAAAATCTAGCTTTAGGAGTAAAGTCATTTCCTAATGAAAGCATGATGAAAAGGTAACATTTAAATTTGGATCCAAACAACTTAACATCTACAGTAGAAAGCTCCATACTTGAAACTACCTTATGTATGTGCACATACTGCAGATGGCAACCTGAAAATACACTGTACATGCACTACAGTGTATGTGGGTACAGCTAGAGTAAAAGGATTGTATAAATAATGAAATATACTTGGAGAATAGATAATTTGTTAATTTTCACAACTTTCTAACTTATGAAATGTAGCCCTGGAGGTCTGGACACACATACTTTACTGTAAACGTGACCATATTGCAACTTAAACAGCTCAATGTTTGAATATATGACAAAATCAATCCCAGAACAAGTGTCAGAAGAACATTCAATCTGTTCATAGCTAGAAGGGCATTGACTCTGTGTTCAAAGTTTACGTACATGAGTTTACTCCCCTTTGGCTCCAAGCAGACACACTGTTGGATCAATGGGTCAAAAGATCAGTCCTTGTAAAGCTACATGCAGTTTGTTACTAGTATTTAGAGTAAAATTACGTCATTTCTTTGAAAATATGGCATTTCAGATAAACAGTACAAATGTGTAATGTTTCAGCCGAAAATCAAAGGGTACAGATGGTTCTTCGTAGGTTTTTTAAAATTACTGTACTGTATGTTGATGATACAAACTACTTTATTTAAAAAATAATGTTTGGTGTGTTTTAATATAGCAACAGCATTTTGTAACTTTTAAGTTCCTCAAGAGTCAAAAAGTGTATTCACGGAAAAAACAAATCACACAGTTTACAGCCAGAAACCAGAATCAAATGGAAATACCGGTAAATAATGGTCGTATCATGAAAACACTATTTAGTTTTATTAGTGAAACAATTTTGGTCATAAATTTGTCATAGCAATAATTCACTGGTGCTTGCTGCATAGATATCTTCTGGGTATTTATCAGCCACCTTTTTGCAGTACTAAACCAATCACTTCCTCAATCTTTCGATCTGTTATGACAAGCAAAATCATTTTTCTGGGTCAAAACTAACTTAATTCTCAAATTACCACCCACGGCATGAAGAAGAAAGCATGTTTTTCTGTCATTTGCCAATGAGCTTCAATCTTCGACCAGTACTGGCTCATGTGCCTGACTGGGTTAAGATCTATGGTAGATGGTAAAAGAGTTGGAATAACATATTATGTTAAGACACGCCTTGACCTTTACAAGTAAACATAGCTTTTGCTTCACTTGCAACACTGCACAGTAAGCACAGTACAAGGAAAATTTCCTAGCATTAAAAGGGTTTATAATCCATCAGCTTGTCTGTCATATTAACCAGTTGACTGCCACATGTTGTCCTTTCTATAGGTCTAATACAGGGACAACTTGGTTTAGGTAGCGATGGGTTAGGAAGACATCAACTATGAATTGAGAGCCATCTGACAAGTGCTCCAGCTACGTAAAAGTTAGGAGGGTTATGAGTGGGTGGTAAATCAGGGTTACAGATAGGGATAGGGATGGTGTTGTCAGTTGTGATGTTAGATGTCCAAAAGTGCCTAGGCAAGCGAAAATTTGGAGCATTGAAAATGTTCATTCAACTTTTCACTCCTCCTCCTCCTCCTCCTCCTCTCCCCCCTCCTCATCCCCATCCCCATTACCCTCCCCTCCCCTCTCCTCCCCTCCCCTCCCCTCCCCTCCCCCTCCCCCTCCCCCTCCCCCTCCTTTTACGTCTTGTAAAATTTCAACAACAATTCATGTGTACTGTAGGTAAAAAGAAGATGTCATGATTTAAAAAAAATCACCCAACACCAGAAGTGTCCATTGACGTTTGAATGAGCCATGAGTCTATTATGATCTTGTTTAATGGGATACAGACCGTGAGTCATCAGACAACATGCACCACTAATGAGGGTTGGACTGACTCATGATCTCACACCTGCGTTTGGGGCATTCCTAATCAAATTTCTTATGATAATAGGTAGGGCAATTCTGTGCAATGTGTCCTGCACAACATATGACTCAATTCCATTCATTTTTCTAAAAGTTTTACTATCCAAAAGTAAAAATTATTTGATATGCCAATTGATTAATGGTTCTTTCTGGCATCATTAACATTATTTAATGGTCATATCAAATGACTTTGCATTTTTTGACAAACTGAAACTAAATAGAAAAAGTGCATACACCCTGTACATGACTGTGGCACAGCTCACGGACTCGCCCAACACATGTATAATGAACAGGAATACCATCAAGGTAGTACAATAAATGATGCAGACTTACACAAGCTAGTATACGGTAAAAGCATATTAATGTATAGTGTATATATCTTATTTATAATGCTGGGCTGAAGTTGAGCTCAAGTGGCTGCCTGAATTTCTAGCGCAACAAAGAAAGTAATGCAGGTGAGTCAAATGAGTCAAAGCAGAAAATGTATTGGTTGCCTAAAGTGGGCAAAATTAAAATCTGCCATAAATCGGTCAACAAAAAAGAAGAGATAGGATAGAAAACAACTGACAACAATGACAATAAAGTCTAGGACATAATATCACCCTGCCTGCTAGAATCAATTGCTTTTCCATACACTACACCTTCTTCACTCCATTGAGGAGCAATGTAGTTGAAATGTTTTGCCTAAATCAAGGATATGCTAGCTACATGTACATGGTGGTAGTTGTTCCAAATAATACACACGTATTCAACAGAAACATCACCTCTCTGTGAAACCTGCTTTAGTGATCACCTTTATAGAAAGACCCCTGCCTATAAAGACCACATTTCTGTTTCCCTTGAATAGTGTTTCTCATTAAAACATGTACTAAAAGACCTGCACATAAAGACATTCTGCCTATTAGGGCTGCTTTTATTGTCTCCCGTGAGCCACCTTTATATACAGGTTTCACTGTAGGTAGAATGTCTTGCATAATTATAACTACCGTAAGCATAAGTTATTAATACTGTGCTAAAATATAACCCACGTTTGTATCTCTATTAATGACATGCACTTGAATAGAACGAAGCATCTACAGTTATCATAGCCTATAATCTAGGCGGAGTGCCGAGCTTTTTTCTTTGCTGCTAGACTAACCCTAAGCAGAACGTCTGATACGGCGAGACTACGAACCGTGAGCGGCTCACCGCCTATAATCACTGGTCTAGCTTTAGTCGTTGTTTTTTTATTATCGACCATGAATCTGTGGCAGTTTTTCGTACGAAAAATCCTCATGAATACGACCAGTGATTATAGGCGGTGAGCCGCTTCGCGGCTCACGGTTCGTAGTCTCGCCGTATCAGACGTTCTGCTTAAGGTTAGTCTAGCAGCAAAGAAAAAAGCTCGGCACTCCGCCTAGATTATAGGCTACAGTTATCATGTCACTTATGACAGAGAGTATCAAAATAAAGAATAAAAGTTTTTTATATGTGCTCCTTACATTTTAATACCGGATTTTATTACTGGATTTGGAGCACTTACATGTATGTAAAGTGAAGCCCTACAATGTGCAGAATTCATGAAAGCAATAGCCTAGCTTTTTTTTCTAGGCCTTTGCTTGCATCTTCATATCCAACAAAGCATTTGTTTTCTTTTTATCAGTTGCTTTTGCCAATAACGATATCTTTTTCTATTCAGAGTTGTAAAGACTGTAATCAGATTTCATTTAGCATTAAAGCAAAGGAGATTTATTCTTGTAAAAAAAAATGCTTGCCAGATTTGCAAATGCTTACCGTTACGTCAAAAGGAAAAATAAAAATCTGACTTCAGCCAATTCATTGACTATTTTCTTCTCGAAATCCTCTTATGATAGCTGGGAATTTTCAAGGGTAATGCTTTAATAGTCAGTAAGATTAGATCACCTTACTCTCTGCAATGATCTGGAGAATGAATTTGAATACTGCATGCTTTGATGCCTTGGTAAACAAATCACGTTTTGTTCAATTTCCTGCATGTCTAACAAAGCAAGACCTACATGTAGCATTTGACTCTACTTGGTGATATCTTACTATTTGATCTATTGCTCCTACATTGTAGGTTGACCCTGTGCAAGCAAGAAAAAGCCTACATGTACATGTAGACGTCCACAAAATCAATTGCTAGGATTTGACTACTAGTAGTTTTCAAAAAATCTCGGGAAGGAAGTGGGCGTTAGTTATGCACCTCATTAAACTCGTATTCAGGATCGAAGCAAGGTGTCTGATTATTCTCGCATGGAGTTTCAGACAGTGAGGGGCCCCAAAATTCAGAATGTATTTAGCAGTTAGCTGCCCTTTGATGTGATTTTGTTACATCTTATTCATGTAGTGTATTTTAATGTTGAGGACAAGAAATTTTTATCACAATCAAGTGGCATGTTTTTTTGGCTCGCTTGCTTTGCTCACTCGGAAGAAAACAATTTAGACACTGGAAAGTTGATATTCAGGGCATCAGCCCTAGGCTTGGAAAAATGAGCCCCTCCAGCTATACAGGTGTATATTTAAATGGGTAACACATCATCATTAAATGCCTATGCAGGAAGCGAGCTACCTGAATATATACTCATATCGAGTTTCGGACATCGAGGCCGGGGCCCCAAATACATAACTTATTTTGCAGTTAGTTGCCCTTAGATGTGATTGTTTACATCTTATTCCGATACATGTAGCGTATTATAAAGGCACTTCAGGAATATATTCCATAAAATATTGATCTTGAATCAGAAAATGATATGGCTCGACACTCCTGGTGGATTAATACAGGTGTATATGCTTACCTTACCTAGTTTAGTAAGCATAGGCACTAAGTTCGCTGAATTTAGCAAACTCTGATTATCATATAATTGCTATTATTGAAAATTTAGTATCAAATTGGCAACGCAAAAACATATTTGTACGTGT
Organism: Strongylocentrotus purpuratus; assembly: GCF_000002235.5. Lineage (NCBI taxonomy): Eukaryota > Metazoa > Echinodermata > Echinoidea > Camarodonta > Strongylocentrotidae > Strongylocentrotus > Strongylocentrotus purpuratus. The sequence goes on along the minus strand of NW_022145613.1, from coordinate 7,133,193 downwards.
TTACCACATCTCTTGACATTCAAGCTGGAACCGACATCGTAGGGGTATGGGTGCCAATTAAGACGAGGTGATATCATATTTCATATAGACTCTTTCATCACCTACTAGATCTAGGCTTTAAAGGCTTAACCAGACAGTTATTTATGTCTCGAACACAACATGTTTAAAAACAACTGCTAAACTGATTACTGTAGCATGCAGCATGCTAGACCGAAAACTTCAGTCTCTCTAATCGTCGGTTGTTCCACTGAGACTACGTCTGGCTCCACTAGACAACAAATGTCAGTTTTATTAAAGAAATGACCCAAATCAGATGGTTATTGCTGTCTAGCAGCATGCATGAAACAAGGAAGCAAAAATCACAACAGTTATAATTTGTAAATATAACTAGTCTAGATACAATGTTATTGATATCAATAATTCATATGGTACTGAAATTAATTCAGGTCATCTTGAACACGGTGAAATGCATTCCCACCACTCACAATCTCACTTGTTGAAGTCGTTCAGCCTCAGCCTAGCCAGCGCCAGGGACACAAAGCACAACGATACATCTATTCTTGGATATGGACTCAGCTCAGTAACGAAACACACCCCTAAACTATATTCATCACATGGGCAGATGGGTCAAGACTCACCTCAGCAAAAATGTACCATCATCTGTCTCCATGTACGGGAAAAATAAACAATTTCCGCTCACTGGTTCTTGGAAATAACGATATGTCCCGGACAGAGTTACCAGCTGCGAGCGACTCGGCTGTTTCTGTGAGTTCTTCTTGCATACTCAGTTCCGTGTAAAGTGCTAGATATATGGCGGATAGCGACCGGCGACATCCATATGCATCTGCCGTGCGGTACGGTGCTCGAGCTTGCTCGTCCATTAATTTACATAGAATCAACACACAACAATAACAAACCGGCTACATATGGCGCGCGCAATATTTTACTTTCGGGTGATAGTCTTACTTCATTCTACTCATGTTATCATTATTCAAATTAATTCGGTATAACTTATCAACATGAACAATTTCACATAAAAATAGTAGATAGTTATAAACCTTTGATATATGCAGTTTCTGTAAAAGTCTATTATCAACTCATTTAATGCTCAAAATAACTTAATTTGTTGTTATAATAGCAAAGACCTGTCACATGTCTCTGATGTTAGACTAGGATACAAGACGGAGCGGCGTGGAGAGACTTTCTAGTTTTGTGGTGGTACCTACCTACTCGCCTCAATCCACCCCAGAGTTTCGGCCAAACACCCGACCGATTTCCGTGACATGACAGCAGAGCGTTGGTGCTAGCCTGGCTATGCTGAAACATCGACATTACAGATTGCGGAAGGATTGAGAGACTAATTGACATCGTTACAGTCCGAGTGAGTTTAAATGTTAATGTTTCTATGACTCGGACTTTCTTTCTGCAATTCAGGAATAAGGACTGACATTCACAATGTCATTTTGTTACTTTAAATTTTGTTTGTTGATTCAAGCTTAACAAAGCTCATCATTATCAACGCCGCATTCATATTATAAACATCAGACAAAGAAAGAAATTAAATAGTAAAAGGGTGCAGCATAGACTGTATTATTATGCGTAGACCATTGATACTACTTTATTTGCAATTTTTTGTTTGTTTTATTTAGTATAGTTCTATGAAGAGCTTGCCAGTCTGGTAAATTTTGATTACTAATCTGTTTTGCGCTACGCCTACGCAACTTGTAATTGTTGAAGTTGAATGCTGGAACTTATATAGGGGAGTCTATCCTTATCAATATTATAGCCTGTTTTACTTTGTCATTTTAAATATTACAAATCTTCTCTAGCTTGAATTTCTTAATTTCTGTTGACTCCCACAACCAAAGCTCACTATGGCCTTTTATGTCTCTTTTGTTCATTGGCCTCTGATTTGGGTAGGGTCGGGAGCAGACGGGAGCCAACCCTACCCAAATCAGAGGGTAACGAATGAAAGAGACAGAAACTTCGGTCTAGCTGCATGTACTCACTATTTTTCTTTGAGGGGGGGGGGGTCTATTATCTAGTTTTCTCAAACTCATTCAATGTGTAAATTTTCATATTTCAGATAATACGGTCTGCAAGATCAATTCAAGAGAGAAAATGGAAGAAAATCCACAAGCAATACCTCTTCCACCATCACCTACATCACCAAGGCAACCAGGAACAGAAGAACCTCTCTCTCACGTGGACGCCATGGCGATCGTCAGGAAGGAACTCGGTGAGATCCTTGACGATCCCCTCCTCGAAGATCTTCCTCCGGATGTTTGTGCGGAAGAGGTCAACCTCCAGATCGCGCTGGAATATGGCCAGGCTATGACGGTGATTGTCAGAAGAGCTGAAGGCGATGTCATGCGTAAGTCAACTGTTTTTTAATTATTTGGGAGTGCCTATATTACATCACCAGGGGGGTGTTACACAAAGATCCTAAGTCGAACTTAACTCTAAGTTGGACTTAAAAGTTATGGAGAGCAATCTGTATTCAAAAGCGAAAATTTGAATATTTTAGATTTTTATGAATTTATTCCACATCAAGAACATGAAATCTCCTTGATAATAGAAAATATGAATGATTTGAATATACATTTCATGCCCTATAAAATATCTTTTACAAAATATTTTCATAGATGCTAACGGCTTTACATACTTGTGTGAAACACTCCCCAGGAGCCAGAAACTCATTCCAAAATGAATTTAGCTAAGATATTTCAACTCTTATAATGTAATATCATATGTTTGAACAGGATTTCTTCACTTTGTAAAACTTCTGGTTAATAATAAACACTGTTTATAACAAGTTAATTTGAATGTTTTAAACATTTGAAGACTCTGCAATCATTATCCTCACTACATCTGTGGTATTCTGCATTACACATCAACCATGGTACATTTTGTAACAATATTCTGTTTATGTGATCTAATTGAGACTATAATGTTTGTACTGCAAGAGGGCGCTAGAGTCACCACTCCAATGTGACTGAATAAACCATACAGCCTGACAAAGTTTGGCACAGGAAATCACAGTTTGATGTGTTATTATTTATGACTTCCTCATTTCAAATAACAACCAAGATGACAAAAATTTCTCAGCACTTCATTTTGAAATGTTTTTGATACTTAAGTTTGAAGGACAATATTGAATTTTTGAGATGCCTATGACTGAAAACAAAAGACATCACCGTTTTGGTATATCAGATTGTTGCTTACATGGACGGTTAGACGGTTAGAAATGAAATGTAAAAGTGCTCTGAAAGTATTAGAAGATGCATAAATTGCCCATATTTATAAGCACATTCTTTTCTATAGAAAATCCCTAAAGAGAAACGTTTGTATACCAAAATCTCAAATGAGATCAATGAATTATTCATATAAGATACCACTTTGGGGAGGGTGTTTCTTGGCAACATCTACAATGTATATGTAAAGATGTATTTTGCCTTTTCTCACATTCACCAATTCCTTATTTTTTCATTTCATGATTGACAGCTGTCGTTGTGATGCAGACGGCAACCGTTCAGGATCTGAAGAGCGCAATCAAGAGGTACTTTGAGCTCAAGCAGGATCGAGAGGAAATCAAAAAGAAAATTAGCTGGTGAGAACGGAAACTGAACGATTCAAGTTTTCAAGTAGACTTGCATTAGATTTTAGTTTTATGATATTTATTGGAAATGTTCTCAGCGCCTTAGATTGTTTTCCTTGTTCTTACACTCTAATTTCTACTTTGATTATGCCAAATAAAACTTAAGATTGGAGTTCCTTAAACCTTTACAAGATGTTGATGAATATTGGTATGGAATAGATTTCCTACATGTAGTAATGTGTTTGGAAAAAAAGGATAAAATGCTTCATAGTTTATGGTGTATTACAGTCAAGGGGGCTGATTAAGAATGGAGTTTAAGAAAAAGGAATGAGACGAAAATTATAGACCTATTTACTGGGATTTAAGGCAGTCCTTTTTAATTTTCTAATTTGTTATGTAAATTTTTCCTTTAATGACTGTATTAGGAGATAAAATGGAAGATATTACCAGAGATGCCAGTCTTCAGGCTTTTGCCTGATTTCAGGCCCTGACAACTTACCATTTCAAGCTTTTTCAGGCTTTATATTGTACAACACATATGAGGCTTTAACATGTTCTGGCTTCCTTTCATTCACAGGCCCAGTGAGTAAAACTGACTGGCATCCCTGTATTACAAATTGTGCTTCAAATTAGTTTTGTAACTAGCATCAAAGATTGCAATGAATGACTGAGATGGGATATATATTGATGTAGCTGATGTATTTCAAAATACATTTAAATATTATTTCCTTCTGTTTTCCTGAATCTCTCAAGGCGATACGTCTGGAGGAGTTACTATCTTTGTTTTGAGGGTGAGAAGCTGACTGATGATTACAAGAAAATAAGAGAGTAAGTATTTTGATGCCTTTTTACTGAACAAAATGATCTATTTCTTTCTATCCCCCCCCCCCCCCCCTTATCTTGATAATATGATTTAGGACAAATAATGAAAAGTTCTCATTGAAATCCTGGGTAATAATAACTGTTGTGAAAGACCAGCTTTGTTGTGTCTTCTATTTGTCTAGTGTTTAAGATTGAATACATTAGATGTTATATTTCAAACAGTGAATGATTATGACTATTTGGATGGTAGTTTGGGGGTAGGAGAGAAAGTATGTAATGTATTGTACATGAGAAAGACATTTATTGAAAATGTAATATCATTTTTCAATATTTCTCTTCTTTGTCTTCAGCTTTGGAATCAGGAATCGTGCCGAGGTGACCTTTGCCAAGAGACTGCATTCCAAAGGCGGAGGCTACTGATGATGATGATGAAATGACCAATCACGTCAAGGTAAAGGGTTGCTATGGCAGCTGGATACGAGATGCCTATACCTGGGATTTGTCTTCTTGAGATGAAAAAAGAAGAGCAACCATGGCTCAAGGAGTTGTTTCTGTGAAGGAGTGGCACTGGTTCGAGTGTCGACCTCCTGCCTGTATGAGCTGATGCTCTGGAACAGCGATGTGTGAGCACCTAGAGGGCGCTATTGCTTCAGTGTCTTCACGAGCATGCAGGAAGTCGGAGGAATGTCTCGGATGAAAGACGATGTTCATAGTATCAGTGTAGACTATGATTTGTTTCTTGTTCCAGACTGCTGTGACACCTCTCTACTGATGATGTGACATAGGGTGTGTTTATGCTTAACTTTTTCTGGCCAGAATCAGGCATCTGTTACGCGTTTAGTTTAAAACACGGTTGCGTCCATGCTCACTTTTGTAGAATCACCGAAAAACGGCGATCACGATCGCCGATCGTAAACTCACAAAAAAGATGCGTTTACAATTTGTAAACGCGTTTAAATGGGGTCAACGCACTGACCTCTAGTGGGTCTATGTAGCATGCACAGTGCAGGTTGCGAATCCAGCTGCAAGGCCAATTAAGGTCACACAGGGAGAATTGCCTGGAGGAGCCAGAGAAGTGAGCATAAACAGTACACCGTGGAACTGCGATTACGATGAGCATTTACGATGTGCGTTTCAGATCGCTCATTCTGCCTTCAAAATCAAGCATAAACGCAGCCATAGTTATGCTGATGATTGGCAGCTATGAAGGTGGGAGACACTTGGAAGGTTCCAATGCTTCCACTTGTTCACCTTGATGTAGATGTAGGGCAGTGGAGGAGTGTGGAGGCTGCAGGAAGTCTCTGGTGAAAGACACCCATCAATATCACCAATATGAACTATGATCTGGGGGGTGTTTCACAAAGATCCTAAGGCGAACTTAACTCTAAGTTGGACTTAAAAACTATGGAGAGCCATTTGTAGCCTCAAAATAAAGTATATTCAAAAGCGAAAATTGAAGTATTTTAGACTTTTTATAAATTCCATATCAAGAACATGAAATTTCTGTGATAATAGAAAATATGAGCGATTTGTATCAACACTTTATGCCTTTTAAAATAACTTTTACAAAATATTTTCATAGATGCTAACAGCTTTCCATAATTGTTAAGTCCAACTTAGAGATAAGTTCAACTTGTGATCTTTGTGAAACACCCCCCAGCATGCCAGAAGTCGGGAGAAGTATGGCTGGAAGAAGTTTTCTATATCAATATGGTTTATGATATGGGGGTCGTTTCACAAAACCAATGCGACGACGGTCATATATTTGTCTGCAACCTATGGAGATGTCAGGAAGCCGACAACCTGCTTCACAGAGCCATGACAAATCAACTGCTTCATGAAATCAATACTATTGGCTAAGAAACAGTCTCCATCACGATACATCGGGTTCATCCTAAATTACCCCAAAAGATTATGAGACTCTACTTCATTCAAACTGTTCAAAAATGTAGAACTTGAAGAGGGTAGTCCAAGTGATATCAACATCTCATTCGCTTGAAACAGTGTGTTACTATTGATAATGACCTCTAACACTTGATCAAATTCAGGAAACTTCAGGGTTTTTTTGCAATGGAATATTTATAAGAGGATACTATAACTCGTATCTAATCACCTCTTTGGGAGACTGTGCAAATACCATAAGGGGAACCCAAATGTCAGCATGAAGGTGTGGGTCATCGGCCTCATCAAGCGTTCATCCAACACACTTCATCATACAGGCAGTATGCGACACTTGATAAATCAGAATTAACTTTAAATTGCGAGAATTTATTGTATTGTATTGAATTTATTATCAGGATACTTCTTGGGCTAAAGCATAAAGGCTTGTTCGCATAAGTTGCAGTAACCCACTGTGGTTTACCGCAGGTTTTTTTTAAGGGTACTTTATTTTAAGAGCACTTACTGCACTTCACATATGTATCTTGTAACACAAAAATACATTTTGTTGGTACGGGCGTGCAGCTCTAGGTTTTTCATCAACACTAGCCATTTATTAAATCACAAAAAACAGCAGTTTACTCTGGTATATTTGAATGAATTTAAGTTTATGTTTTTATTGTGTACATGTATGTTTCATACAGCAGGTTTCTGGATTCATTTATTTGAGACAAATTGAATATCTGATATTCATATGTTGTGAAACAGAAGAATTTACATTCAAATATTGTCTAATTTGAAATCATTTTTAACAACTGCATTCTAAACCAATCTCAAAAGAGGAATCAACACAAGTAGGTTAGCCTTAACTTATCAACAATAGAATAGCAATTTTACAGTTTTGAGACGTATTTGAATACAAGCTACATTACAAAGAGTTTACAAATGACTAGAAATGTTCTGAAGCATGTTTATTGTTGAATACAGTCTAATAATCATGAAGTAGATATGTATTATGTATATATATATATATATATATATATATATATATATATATTTGAAAGACTACTTGTAAAAAAAATCCATGTTTAGAATATGAATATTTCAATGTGAGCTCGAATAATAAATCGTTAGTACCTCGGTCACCCCACCCAACCGACTCGAAGTCGCACTTCATGCATATCGACCGATTTTTGGCCAAAGGGGGTAATTTTAATTGTTTGTTTGGTCTGTAGTTGGTCATTGGTATAGCTGACGTATAGTAATATACAAGTGTAGATATTATTAAACATGATTTAAACAGTTCAGTGTTCTTATGATCTTTTTACACAAACTTAACTTTCCCTAAACTCTACTGTGCTACCAAATCAAGTTAATTTATCCACATCATTGGATAATTTTTTGATAATTAAAGATGAAATACATGTATGTCCATACATTTTTTTACTAGTTTTATACTATCATATTTATAAAATATATTTCTCAATTACTTAAATGTAAACAACAACCCTAAGCAAACTCAGATGAGGCCAGGGTATTAAAATATGTTATCAACCTTAATTAATAGTTGAACTCATGGAACAATCGTTGTTTCATTTCTCCAACCTGTGCATAAACAAAAGAAAAAGGAAATTATGTTTTTAACATGTCGGTTTCGATATTCACAGACTTAAAATAATTTCTCCATTTTGTAAGTGCTCATATATCTTCATGGTTTAGCCATGTTTTTTTTATATTCAGAAACAAACACCCCCCCCCCCCCTTTAAAAATAAATAATAAATTTAAAAATTAGAAAAAACTATGATTTTTGTCAAGAACAAAAAAAAGGATATGACTATGGTGAGATAATGAACTTGAGTGAGAAATTATCAACAGAGAAAAATGGGGTTGAGAGAGAGAGAGAGAGAGAGAGAGAAGGGGGCAGAGGGGAGAGAGATAGGGAGAAAAGAGATGGATGGGACTAAAGAAAAGGAGAGATTTGATGAAAAGATGAAAGCTAAAGACCAAAAAGAAGAGAGTGTGATGGAGAAAAACAAAGATATAGCCTAATCATGTCAGTGATTGCTTACCTCTTCTGGTACACGGTTTCCTCTCTTTCGAGAAGAATCGGGCCTTCTTGAGCCATTCCTGCGGATTGGTCCTCCACCCTGAAGGTACTGGCCGGGTAGCTATATAGAGAGGGAGAGGGGGAAGGGAAAACAGCCAGGCGGATAGATACAGAGAAAGAAGAACAGATTGAAAAAGCAGAGCGAGAGAGAGAGAGCGTGAAAAGAAAAGCAAAGACAATTGTGTGGTGTGGGAGAGAGTAAGAGAGATGTATACACATGAATGATTTGTGCAATGTGTATTTGATTTGAGAAAAATAATAGAAAATATCTTTTTCTTTTTTAATACACAAAAAGTCATACAAATACATGTACGGACACAGAATAAAGAGATAAAGTGAGAGATAAAATATTATCCATTTCATACAATTATTTGTGGATACTATAGTACAAATTTTTTCTTACACCAGTTTCTATATATACATATATATATATATATATATATATATATATATATATACCATGGATTGAGAAAAAAGAACAAATTCTTATAAATTCAATTAAATGAATCATAAAATAAAGATCACGATTTATAGAGAAGGAAGAATGCCAAGAAATAATGAAATATCCTACCGGGTCTGGAGCATAATCTCCTCTGAATTGTGGAGCAGGTGCCCGGTCATTACGACGAATTGGTCCCCGGTCATAGCCGGGTGGTAGCTGTACGTATAAAGCATAGGATACAAACATTTTGGTTATGAGGGAATGAATGATGAATATTTTTTACAACTCAGTTTCTGTACCACAGTATTACATCAGTGAGCTCCTGGTACTAGAGTAATTCAGGTATTATATCTGTATTTTTATACAACTTTTATACGTGTATCACTTTTTTCCTTCAAAGGCATTATATCTTTAAATATAAATATTCTGATTTTTTTGGTTTCATTTTACTTCACATTACAGAAAACAGAACATATTCAGGAGTGCAATGCCCTGACATGTGCTGGATTGTTTTAGATTTATATAAAAACAATAGTCGTGAATTACACGTTGAGAGCTTGGATGATTTCGCTTGATGAAAATTGTTAACGAGTTTTAGCTCCAATAATTGGTACGAAAAGATATTCCAACTCAGCTAACCATTAATGTGTTTACGAACGTTAGTTCATATTTAATGCCCCAACAAAGAGATAACGCCCCTCTGGGTCTAAAAAGAATCTTGAACTGATGTATGGATGCACGTACCTCATTAAGATATGATAGTGGTTCGGGTTGACGGTTGCCGCGGAATCGCGGCCCTCGCTTCGGCAAATACCGGTCAATACGATTCTATCAAATAAAGAACACGAAGAAGAAGATAATACAAGTTACAGAAAAAAATCCAAAGATATTTACAAAGAGGGGGATAATCTTTGCTTTGGAATGCTCTCCCTAAAGAGATATTAGAACCAGCAGATCAATAGAAGACTAGCTCAAAAACTTTACAGAAAAGTGTCGGTTTGATTAGGCTCACAATTATCTTTAAACGTTTCTTCTTTTCCCATTTCATTATGTTGTATCCTATACTCAATTGGTATTTTTGTGCATAACATTTTTCGATCTTTCTGTAATAGTGCGCCTTAAGCATTTAATTTCATTTGGATTTAGCTTCAAATAAAATTAATCTTTTCTATTATTATTTTCATTATACATAATTATGGTTTACTATGTACCCTCATTCGGTGCCATCTTGGAGCCTGTGGTGGTAACACCAAGATCTGGCGAGACAGTTGCGGAGGTGGTGGTCCTGGTACTCGGGATTCGTAGTAACCCGGTGGTCGTTCTCTCCGTTGTCGAGGTGGACTCCTTGGGCGTCGTCGTTGTTGCTGTTGAGGAGGAAGGATCATTGGTTGTTGTGGTTGCCGTGGTGGTTGCCATGGTTGAGGGGGTGGTACGAAGAAGGGATCATCGTGCATAAATGAAGATGGGGGCGGAGAGGGCGGAGTGGGAGGTCTGTATGGTCGGGGGTCTAGTTCTTCGGGCATTTCGGTGATGGTTGGCCGCTGACGACGAGGTGGTCGGTAATAATCTTCATCCTAGCGTCGTAAAGAGCAGAAGAAATTGCGTCAAAGACTAAGTAAAGTTCATTAAATTAAGCGTATAGAGCTATCAACAATTATAGTTAAACCTTAACATTTCGAAATTTCTGCACTTTGTCTTGTTAATTTAGTTCCCTCCAACTAACGCCATTTCACTTGAAACTTAAATCACTTATGAGGAGACAGAATTATTAGGTTTTAGGCAATCAAGCTAAAGTAGTTGTTTAAACATGTTTATAATTTAGAATGGTATAATATCAAACAACAATCTAGATTCTTGTACTCTAATAACGCCATATCACGGATACCGTGAACTGTGATTTAGATTTACGTTTTATCGTGATGGGATGGGGATTTAGTAATGGGAAAAACGGGTACTAAAGGATGATCTAATTTCCTGTAGTTCGATATTGATAGGTTCACTGTGATGAGTTTAGTTTGTTATATTCTTTTATATAGCAAACAGCGCAATTAAGATTCTTGTTGTACTTTTATCATCATATGAGTGAAAAAGAGCACCCCTCGAAGAGTGTCACAAGAGGCATTATTATACAACAATCATTATATCCCTTATCGTAAGATTGTTGCATTAGGAGTGTACACAACAAGAAAAAGAATAGCTGCTTTACTATAAAGACGTTTCCTGCCGAAAACATTAGAATAGTTCATTTTGTATTGCTGACGTCACGAATAGTTCACTTTTTTCCCGGCAAAAAGTTAACTATTCGTTTTCCCGCCCCCCCCCCCCAAAAAAAAATGGCAAAATTCAGCGGGATTTCAAATGCAACAGTAATTTGTATAGGGTGTAAGTAGGGATCGTTTTCTTCACCATCGGCAGCATGAGCATGCTGGGATGGGGTGCTTTGTCCACGAGGTACTCCTCATCAGCAGGCATTCTCGACCTCGCACCCATCAACCACAGACAGCAGCAACAGATGACCAGGAGAATGAGGATCAAACCCATCACACCAAGGAAGATACCGATGATCTCAACCGTGCTCAGCGGGCCTGCAAGGTGGTCGTAAAGAAGAATTGCATTATGAACAGAAAACGCTATTGCATGGTGGTCTTAAAAGAATTGTATTACGAACAGAAAACACTATTGCATGGTGGTCTTAAAAGAATTGTATTATGAACAGAAAACACTATTGCACGGTGGTCTTAAAAGATTGTATTATGAACAGAAAACACTGTTACATGGTGGTCGTAGAAGAATTATGGTATTAACACAAAACACTGTTTTTGAAGAAGAAGAATACAAATTAAGGGTAATTTCAATACCCTATTGTATGCCCCATTGAAATCATGTTCGGATAACATTATAATAATGTCATTGTCATGCTCGCACATAAGGCACATTTCAATAGGTGACGCACAAGGCTGTTGAATTGCTTATAAGGTTGTTTTTTGGAAAGTAGTTGCTATCTTGTTAGAAACAGTGACGTACCGGACAAGAACTAACAACCATGGTCTATCCACGACAAGCTTCAAGCCAATCACTATTTAAAAGAAAGTCTGATATGTCTTTTTCTGCCAATATAATTTGAATCATGTTAGTATCGATGTTTAGATCATTTTAGAATGTGTGGCATCTTCTTTGATTGACCGATGCACCGACTTTGGAAATAAATGAATATTTGAATTATAATTTTAATTAATGATCTATGTCGGCTATAAGAAACATAAAACTGCCACCAGTAGAAAAATATCATCTTTATTTATTCTTCATTCAGAACCAACTATATTTATACGGATTTCAGAGAACAAGACATTTAGAAATTTATCAAAAATCAAGTCACACCAAGTTGATTTTAATAATGAAAAGATTTTGCCTAAAATCGTATAATGTAAGTGTCTACTTGGACTTAAAAATTATGGACAGCCATTGGAGTCTTAAAATTAAATATATTCAAAAGCAGAAATTCAACTTTAGACTTTTTATAAATTCAACATCCAGAACATGAAATCTCCTTGATGATAGACAATATGAATGATTTGAATAAACAATTAATGCCTTTCAAAATAACTTTTACAAAATATTTTCAAAGATGCTAATGGCTTTCCATAATTTTTAAGTCCAACTTAGTGTTAAGTTCTACTTAAGATCTTTGTGAAACACCCCCCAGGTAAAGCATTTTATCTGCTGCGATAATGAAAGACCAATTGTCATTATCACAATAAAATTAAAATTTCCAACCACGAAAGTTTAATAAGAGTCTAAGAGAAAATCTCCATCGGATGACATCAGTGTAAACTTACTTCTCATATTTTGACACTGATCTCCTGTAAACCCAGACTGACAACTGTTTTGGAAAGACGACAAAAATCAAAACATAAATGCAATAGTTCATAATGCATAAACTACCGCAATCAAGATCAATGAAATTGAATAAGGTGATATCTAAAGTAGATGTAAACTATTTGATCAACATCAGATTATTGAACGGTTATAAGGATGATTGGTTATGCTATCAAGAATGCATAACATACTTCAGATATAGAACAGGTTATGTTTGTGCTTTATATCAGGAATATCAGAGGTTTGAAAGCAAATCAATAACATTGTAATATAATATATTGTAATGATATTTGTATATGCTTATAAAATTGATAAGAATTATGTTTCCTTCAACGCTAGAATAAGATTTAATTTCGTGATACTAAAGAAACAACTCGAAAGAGCTTTATGTTCATGTTCAAGACATCGAGTCAAATCGGGCCAGGCAATTGGCCTTCATTTCACCCGCTTTGGCACTTGAAATACAATAACACGAAAGAAGATAATGGAATATTAATCACTAAGCACATGAGATATAACTGCCATGCATTAATATGAAATTGGTTTATTTGTAAGATCTTATGTTGTAAATGTGTTTAATTCTACGAAATGGGAGGTATACCTGCATTCGAAGGCATACGTGTCTGCTGTAGCGACATTACAAGTACCTCCATTGCTACAGTAGCCAGCTGGACATATCCCTGCATTGAAGAAAGACAAAAACAGGAAAGTAGGTACAAACATGAATAAAAACCAAGTCAAAAGACAGTACAGAATGAACCACAGATAAGCTTAAGTGAGTGTGCATAACTGTACTTTTACAGACGTTATATTGATCAATGATCAGATATGATTATATACAAGTGTAATAATCAACACTTAAAAATCGTGTTTGTTGTGCTTTTCCCAATCATAGATATGCCGCTATATCCAGATATACATGTTCAGACTTACCAACCGTATCACCAATTCCACCATCACTAGTCAGGGCGAGAAAGAGATCGGTTTGGGAGAGCTCCCTAGTCGGTTCCTGGACTGTAGCGTTGAAAGCAGTCACTATGTCGTTTAGGGTTACTGATGTAAACCCATCAAATGTTAGCGTGTATGGGACTATGATGCTCCCTTCTCGAAGCGGCAGGATACGCGTCATTAGAATGAGAGACATACTCCCAAATGTAGCAGTAAACTGATCAGATGACAAAATAGACAGAAAGTTGAAACAATTATATATTTATGATACGCTGGTTATATTGCCATAAGTAGATAAAATGACCGAGTTTGTGGAAAGGGGGTCTTTATTAATTTGCTTTACAATCAACGTTTAAAACAAAACTGAGAAAGGAATTGCTTCATTTCTATTGCTGTTTTTCTATAATTTGCCGGATTTTCATCCCCCCAAAATAAGTAGGCAAGCATGTAGCTGAAGTTACATCATGAACTCCATGTTTTGGCAAGATAAAAATAAAGTGCAACCTGCATATGAAAACTGCTCAAAGGAGGCGAAAAGGTGGTCTTTAGGTACAGGTTATTTTAGGGCAGGTTTCCATAAGAAAAACTGTTCGAATGAAACAGAAATGTCTGCCATATGGCGCTCTAGCATTTTAAAGAATTCATTCCTGCTATGCAGATACCAATATTCCTCATTCGACAGTTGCGTGTGGCAAAACTAAATTAATGTTTTGCTAAAGGACATTTATTGCTACGGCAGGGATATTAAACCCGTACCCATATAGTCCGGCGGCATATATCCACCAAACTAAAGCTCGTCTACTTTAATGACAAGTAATAACACATTATCTTTGATTGATTTTTCTTCCACTCACATGGCTGTAGATCGTCTGTAGGACTGCTTGATAACTTGCACTATTCGGATCGGAGCAACATGATGTGAAGTCTACCAGGTCAATATTTGGAACGATGCTCCTGAGAGTAAACTCTCCACGATATTCTGTTACGGCTACAAAATATTAAACCAGATAATAGTATATATAATAAGAAAATGAGCATATAGTTAAATATTTACCAGTGAAAATGAAGATTGGGAAAAAGTGGTAAATTTCGTAAAATCTTGTTAAAAATAAGTAATGATATCAATATCAAACAAAAATATAATCACCCATCGGTAGAGAACTAGGAAATGCATATTTTCATGTGACAGGAAATTCAAAAAGGGCCGGTACACATACGTTTATCAAGATTCGTCTTTTCTGAAGATATTCTTTTCATTTCGTTTATTCATGATGCATACAACAAGAATTTCAAAGAGGATCTGCTTAATTTTAATGCGGGGGGGGGGGAATTATGTAAAAAGGAATTGAAATATATGTTCCTGTTCATCCATTCAATTTGAAATGCTACTTACTCAGATCGAAGCTATCTGGTACAATGACATTCCCGTTGGCGAAGCTAACTCTGTTCCCGAGCGCGTTGTAAAAGATTTCTTTGATTTCCTCTTCGTTGTGATGCGAGTCTGGAGCAAAGTAGAGAGTGAAGCTAGCACGGAGATCGTTCTCCGAGACTATTACTGAAGTCAGCACCTCAACATCCACAAAGTCGACAGGAGCAAGGCTTGTTCCCCGGAATAATGTCGCCAGCTATGACGAATAGATATGATTTTCATTTCTCTTTAATAATAATAATAACAGTGGATTCTTGTATAGCGCTCATGTCTGTCAGACTTGACACTCATGGCGCTCCTGATTAATGATGATGATGATGATAATGATAATAATAATAAACCATTCTAGTATATCGCATAACACATTACTATGTCCCTAATGCTCTTTGGGACACACGTATAAGCGCCGAGTTCCTTTAATCGGCTTACCATTTGGAATAAGTGTGTTTTAAGGTTACACTTAAAATTGATCTATTGTATATGCCTTTACTATTCCATAAAAACTGGAGTAACATAGGCATCTTATTACCTCTCTATCGTAAATAAGTCATTAATTGTGTCTTTCTAGACAGGAGGACGATAACAAAAAGCTCTTTGATTATAAATTCATTAACTCTCTGCCTTTGCCGATATATTTATTTATCCAAAAGTAGTTCAGTGTCTTCTTTTCGAGACTTTTTTTTCTTCATATTATCTTTTGATCCAGAATGCTAAGAATTACACATTATGCAAAATCAAAAAGAGCAATAATCACTTGAATTTTTTAAAGTCTAACTAAAAGAATATATAATAATAACTACTTTTCACTATGCAAGTTGGCATTTTTCGTATGTTGAATTTCGTAATTTTTATTCCTATTGGTTCATTTCATTTAAATCTACCGCTTTTAATTATATGTAGGAGTGGATGGATGATGATAATGGGTGCCAATTCAGGGAGGAAAAGTGATTTATTTCGATTTTAAGAAAACTTTGTACTGCTTTAATTTATAAAAAAAAGAAAAAAGGAAAATAAAAGAAGAATCTTACATCAGCCTGCAAAGTGTCCCGAGCTGTCTGCTGATCAAGAAAGATTCCATTCCCGCGAATCGTATCAAGCGTCACCGAGCCTCTGATACGGATCAAATCTACAGTTAGTAGAAGAAAAATTAAAAATCAAAAGAAGAATAACATCCGTAGTTTATGTAACGCCCAGAAATCTGCTATGTCTCTAAGCACTTTAAAGATACCCCGGTCATCAGATTCAGGCTTGTCCGCACACAAAGTAGGCCTATTGCATTCCTTGGGGGCATTCTGGCCAGGCGCCATTCTACATGCAGGCGCGCATGATGCTGGACATACCGAAACGAGTTTAGTTTCGTATCAGGTACCCATTTGACACCTGGGTGGAGAGGAGAAATTGAAATAAAAATATCTTGCTTAAGGATTAACATTTAAGTGCCATGCCGGGTGTCGAACCCGTGAGCTTCGCATCTCCAGAGAAGTGTTTGATCCACCTCTTACGACACACCTAATGGAGGATGCTCGACTAGCCTTTTCAACGAACAATGGGAAAATAATACAAAATTTCATTTCTATTAATTTCGTAGAAGTGTCGAAGTCGAGTGGTTTAAGCACTAAACTCGAAATTCAAATGTCGTAGTTCGGCATTCTGTATTAAGCGCTAAATAAATCTAGATTACATTATTGTTCTAATTATCAATAAGATAAGAGTGCTTACAACAAAATATTGATTGGAGATTTTACGTTTGAACTGTAAAACTTCTTGGAACAATAATGTTTGAACAACGTTTCTTAATGGAATACGTTCGTTCTATGCCGCTTGATATTAGCTGTATCGATAAAACTAGCAACTGCTCATAAGTATGAGGTAAAAATCAAGCAAATACTTCGGCTCTGATAAATTGAAAGCTAATGCACAGAAAAAATATCCTGCTTTCATGAGGAAGCTAGAAATTGCCATAGGCTTTTGCTGGTTTTATAGATACAGCTCAAATTGTTCAAGCATTTTAGGTGCTCTTTTCAGTAACGGTTCCAGGTTCTTCTAAGGCGTTTTCCAAATAAAAGGTTTGACGAACTAGGCGTTGTAGCGTGCGCCTGTAATTCAGCTAACAATGGATGCTACAAACTGATTCAGCCGAGGACGCAGGTTCGGAACTGAGTCACGTCTTTCGGATAGTGACGTTTAAAGGTCGGTCCCCAGACGTAAATAATCATATATGATTGTCTGTAAAAACCCGATACACACACACACACACACACACCCACACACACACTCTTACACCCCAAAAGGATCTGCTGGTGTAATATTATTTGTAATGAGATAAGGGCGGACTAGGACAGAAATTGGGCCACTCAAACAAACTGATCTTGATCAACCGGCTCTCAGACCAAAAATGGACCGGCCCTCAAGCCGAAATATGGAGTGGGGAAAACTACCCAATTTCCCGTGGCCATGATGACCAGTTCACTCCTGGGGTGTTTCACCAAGATACTAAGTCGAACTTAACTTTAAGTTGGACTTAAATATTATGGAGAGCCATTTGTAGCCTTAAGATAAAATATATCTAAAAGCAAAAATTCAAGTATTTAAGACCTTTCATAAATTTCACATCAAGAACATGAAATCTCCTTGATTTTAGAAAATATGAATGATTTGAATCAACATTTTATGCCTTTTAGAATAATTTTTACAAAATATTTTCAAAGATTCTGACGGCTTTCCATAATTGTTAAGTCCAACTTAGCGATAAGTTCAACCTAGGATCTTTGTGAAGCATCCCCACGGAGGAACATACCTGGAGGAACATACCTGCTGTCTGTACAGTGACGGTGAAGCTACACGGATTCCCGGCTTCGTTTAGTGATGGATCTCTCGCTGAGTATAGCACCTGGGTTGATTGACCGACAGTGAAGAGCGAGCCTGATTCTGGATTACTGAAGACCGTCACTGATCCTGAGTTATCTGTCGCTGTAGCTTCCGTGGTCCACGACACAGGGGTCTGCGCTCGTTGTGGAAGCGCATAGGCGATGATATCATCAGGACAACCGGTGATCGTCGGTGGCTCAGCGTCTTGGAAAATATACAACATAAAATTACTCCTTTTCCTCTGGTCTCATGCTCGATCATTATGTTTCATCTTTTGCTTGTCCGTGAAGTATTATTTTGTTCATTTTTTTCGACCCCAGATAAAGCGCACCCGTGCATTTCTAAAAACAGAACAGAACTCATGGTGCCATGTAGAACTAAGGACTGTAACGAAGATTCTAACAGGCTAGTTTAATACATTTTAGAGCTGACAATTCTGATACATTAAATATCTATATCATGGATATCTTATTGTTGGAACAAGAGTTAAAAAGAAGGAGGGGAGGCAACTTGGTGCTTACCATAAAGACGTTTTTTATAGAATGCCTCAGTTTTGCCCTATTTTGTTTTTAGGATAACTATATATTAACATGGTTTAATAAAAAAATTATGCAATTTGCACATTTTTATTTCGTTTCCATGTTGATGAAGGTGCAGGGCGGTTACCCCCTCCTTCCCTTACTACTACTTTACAAAAAATATCATAGTTACCCCTGACTTCGACCGTAAATGAGCATGTCGCCACATTCCCGCTGGTATCTGTGGCTTCATACTCCACTAGATGCCTGCCAATGGTGAGCTCATCCCCTGGATTGATCCTTGAACTCACAGGAACGCTACCATCCGTAGTATCGGTTGCAGTGATGGTGTCCCAGGTCACAATAGCGGTGGCTTGTCCTTCCGGGGTCGAGAAGACCAGAGGGCCATCCGGTGGACAGTTCAAGATTTGAGGAACAGCCGAATCGACTGTTATTGAACGAAATAATTTTGTTTACTAGTTGTAATAAGAGGTAATGACGTAAAGTGTATTGAGAACCTCTGACGTTTGTGTTGGTTTTGATAAAATATGTATATCAATGGTAATAACACTAGTTTCTTGAAAAGTGCCCAATCCGTATTATGCTTTATTATCTGTCGTCCGGTGACTTATCCATTATGCACCATTTAAAGGTCGGGTTACATCTAAATATAAGTTGATTCCTTTTTTTTTTTTTTTTTTAATATTGTATAAAAAAATAAGTTGATTCCTGTTGATTCCTGTTGATGTGCAGGGCTGCATACAACTCAAATTTTGGTATTCAAACATCTAAATATATTTCATAGATTTTTAAATATTAAGACAAATAATTTTCCACCCTAAAAGCTCATCCATCTTGTGACATCATCTGTCAATCATTAGTGAGCTAAATAGATGTAGTGGTATGTAGCTTCACCTGTTTACAATGAACCATACAATACCAACATAATAGTTGCTATGTCAGCCATGCCGTAGCATCACCACAAAAAGAAAGGTAATGTGGAGGTATCATGTGAAAGAATGCAATTATATTATCACGTGGGTATGTGCTGGGATGGGGGAATTATAATAACGTGCACTGTCTCTTGGTTCCAGAATGAAAATCGCGATTGAATAAATCAAACGAGTCGTCCACTAAGCATAACTAGGAATATTTTGCAATCTCGATTCTCTTCTATTCCGAAGAATAGACTTACGAACGATCTTTAGTGGATTGAGGGCGGTAATAATACGGAGAGGTGCATGGTTGGGGGTATATCCAGCTCTCAAGGAGATTGTCGAAGTGCTTATTTGATATAACTACTACTTCATTTACACTGAGTTGCAGGACTTAAGATGGCTGTTTTCACAAAGAAGTCTGCATAATATATATAGATCTACCTGTAACTGTCACAACAAATTGACAGGTGCCATTATTTCCCGCGCCATCCTCTGCTATGTAAGCGATGGTGTGGGTCCCTCCAGAAAACAGTTGAGGTGTCCGAGGGGTGCTGACTTCAAGAGGAGTCTCGCCCGAGTTGTCCGTCACGCCCGGCGCGTCCCAGCTAATCGTAACGGAATTGGTCCCCGGGACGGCTGCTCGGGTTATGTCTGCAGGGCATGGAGTCCACACTGGTTTCTCGGTATCTACAACCACAGAGAAAAACAAACTTTCATTACTACTGTTATAACTATAAGTGTAATGATAATCATGAGTATTGAAAATAATAATAATAATGATAACTAAATGAATGATAATAATAATCACTAGGTTTTAAAAAGTTTAGTCGACCTAGATCTAAATTTTCCTTTCGTGAAACATCATCTGAGAATAATTAGGGGTTGGGTTTAACTTACTTTAGAATACGCGGACATGAGCTGTGGTATATCACAGCTGACAAAGATGAGGAAATTATTGATCCAGAACTTGGGGAAAAACGTAGAGCCCCGATCTTATGCACGGGTTTAGTTGAGGAATGATGTATCTATA
Source organism: Strongylocentrotus purpuratus (assembly GCF_000002235.5). NCBI lineage: Eukaryota > Metazoa > Echinodermata > Echinoidea > Camarodonta > Strongylocentrotidae > Strongylocentrotus > Strongylocentrotus purpuratus. Next base: position 7,112,738 of record NW_022145613.1, on the reverse strand, counting down.
CAGTTACAGTGTCTGTTGCATACCAGATGCCATTTCTATTGCAGCTTACTGCGCTAAACAAGCCTGGCAATAAACCCACGGTTCATTTTGCAATGTTTACACAAACAAATAAATATATACTCAACATTATGGATGACATCTATGTGGGCCTATTGCTCAGTGCTCATTGCGGCAAGAATTCTAAATTAATATTATTGAACTATCAGTTGGCACAAATATTGGCGGGAGTGGAATGACGCCTCGTGTGAAGGCGGGAAATAAAGGTAACTTCAGTTACTGTACTCTGTAGAAAACGCGAACTCAAATTCAGGTTCACTTTACGGCAGGTAAAGCCCCAGTCCCATATAAAGCCGGACCAGCACGGACGAGCACGGACCACTCCGGACCATCCCGGACCATGGTCTGGGGTGATCCGGGATGGTCCGGGATGTTTTGTTAAAAAAATCGCAACCGCCGACCGTCTCCCCGGACCCAACACGGTACCACTACGGACCGCCCAGGACCATCCAGGACCATCCAGGACCATCCAGGACCATCCAGGACCACCCCGGTGCCAACACGGTGTCAACACGGACCGAATCCCGGATCACCCCGGATGGGGTCCGGGATGGTCAGGGACGGTCCGGGACGTATATGGGACTGTAGCTTAAGCCCCAGTCCCATATAAAGCCGGACCAGCACGGACGAGCACGGACCACTCCGGACCATCCCGGACCATGGTCTGGGGTGATCCGGGATGGTCCGGGATGTTTTGTTAAAAAAATCGCAACCGCCAACCGTCTCCCCGGACCCAACACGGTACCACTACGGACCGCCCCGGACCGTCCGGGCATAGCCCCGGCAGCAGTACAGATCATTCCAGACCCAGCACGGAGCCGCCACGGACCGTCCCGGACCACCCCGGTGCCAACACGGTGCCAACACGGATCATCCGTGTTGATCCGTGTTGACACCGTGCTGGGTCCGGGATCATCCGTAGGGGCGCCGGGGTGATCCGGGATCAATAACTCACTCCCGGACTGCCACGGATCAACACGGACCGCCCCGGCGCCACTACGGATGACCCCGGACCCAGCACGGTGGCTACACGGATCACCCCGGATCAAACTATTGTCCCGGACCACCCCGGCAGTTTTTGACCGTCAAAAACATCCGGGGTCGACTCCCGGACCGCCCAGGACCATCCAGGACCATCCAGGACCACCCCGGTGCCAACACGGTGTCAACACGGACCGAATCCCGGATCACCCCGGATGGGGTCCGGGATGGTCCGGGACGGTCCGGGACGTATATGGGACTGTAGCTTTTAAAGCATGACACTTTTTTGAACAAAACATCCCGGACCATCCCGGATCACCCCAGACCATGGTCCGGGATGGTCCGGAGTGGTCCGTGCTCGTCCGTGCTGGTCCGGCTTTAAGCTACAGTCCCATATACGTCCCGGACCGTCCCGGACCATCCCGGACCCCATCCGGGGTGATCCGGGATTCGGTCCGTGTTGACACCGTGTTGGCACCGGGGTGGTCCTGGATGGTCCTGGATGGTCCTGGGCGGTCCGGGAGTCGACCCCGGATGTTTTTGACGGTCAAAAACTGCCGGGGTGGTCCGGGACGGTCCGGGACAATAGTTTGATCCGGGGTGATCCGTGTAGCCACCGTGCTGGGTCCGGGGTCATCCGTAGTGGCGCCGGGGCGGTCCGTGTTGATCCGTGGCAGTCCGGGAGTGAGTTATTGACCGCCAAGGACCATCCAGGACCATCCAGGACCATCCAGGACCATCCAGGACCACCCCGGTGCCAACACGGTGTCAACACGGACCGAATCCCGGATCACCCCGGATGGGGTCCGGGATGGTCCGGGACGGTCCGGGACATATATGGGACTGTAGCTTAAAAGCATCACTCTTTTTTTGAACAAAACATCCCGGACCATCCCGGATCACCCCAGACCATGGTCCGGGATGGTCCGGAGTGGTCCGTGCTCGTCCGTGCTGGTCCGGCTTTATATGGGACTGGGGCTTAATATGGGACTGGGGCTTTAAGCATAAAGGTTTCAGAGATTTTCAAGATTGTTACCGTATTTCTGAGTTTTTAACGCTAAGAAGTTCACAGAGAGACCCTAATACTTCAGGAGGATATAGTTCAAGCATGTTTACAAATAGTTTGGAGCCTATTAGAGCCTATTTGAGATAGTGTGCTGTAGTGGTTTATTAACTTCACTCTCAATCCAACTTATCCAAGTGGTGAGGGTTCGAATACCAGGCCGTCACTATACAGTTAGAGCTTTGATCATGGCTGTTGAGGCTTCCTGGGTAATCATAATGATCTGACGATGATGGTTATTATTATTAATTATTATTATTATTATCATCATCATCATCATCATCTGTGGCTACATTATTACTAGCAAAATTTAAAAAAAAATGAGTTCATGCAGTGAATGATGGCAACGGGTACTCGAAATCGCATCGAAAAAGCCTGGTTCTAAACCTTAATGGCGTACCGTTAGCGACGACTTGAAGAGTGCATGATCTGACGTTTCCTCGTAAGTCTTCAACCCTGTAGTCTACGGTCATGGGTGAGTTCAGTTCAACTCGAAGGGGGCTTTCATGTGTGCTGTTAGACTAGAAAAATTAGAGGAAATAATGAAATCAAAACAATTGTTTTCTTCGAGGTAAAAAGTTGAATGAAAGCAAAAATATTTGGCTTTACGGTACGGAAGTTTACCATTGAAATATGATATTGCAATTACCGACTTATGTTCAATTGATATGTTAATGTCCTTAACTGGACATTAACATTAAAAATGATATCTCTTTAAATACGAATCATGTTACTAAATATCTAATTGATATGCTTGAATATGAATTAAGTAAAAATCAGTTTCTCTATACAATGATCCCTTTTGAGCATTATCAAATTGATTAGCTAATATCAAATTAGTTAATAGCCGAGCAAGGTTTACTTTTGTAATTTTTTTAAAAAGGTATTATGATAAAATATCCTTGATATTGTCATGTTCTTTGGTGCTTGAAAGAACCACAAATCCCAAGGGCGGTTCTGAGAGGGGAGGGGGCACAATCACTGTCCCCTAACGAACTTTGTCTTTTGCCGTCATTGAAAATTCTCAAATATGGTGGCTTCGGAATAAAATGTTCTGACAAATTTGCAAAAGTCGCTTTTGCTTACGACAATCTTCAGACTGAACAAGAATTACCGATGATGATATACCAAGTTTTAAGATTTAATTGTTGTAAATACTGATTGGAAGGGATGCGGGGGTGGGGGTGGTAACATCCCCGATCCCCTTAGGGGTGCCCCTATAATATTTAAGACTGATCCTACGATAACGTTAGTGTAGGCATGTGTGGTTTTAAGCAAGTGGCAAATACTAAACAATTTTTGTTGAGCATAGCAAATGAGTAGATAGTGAAAATAATTGTGTTTTTTTAGAGGATGATAGTTTGTTTTTTCCTTCATAATTAGAACGTTTTGGTTTTAGTCGACGCAATTGTTTCTTAGAAGTCCTCACAAGAAGATAACTCAGCTCCACCACCAAATCACCTCCAAACTGATTCGAAACAGATCGATTCTAGTCCATTCGGTATACTGTTGGTGTGATTAAAGGTATGAAACAATCCCTATTCCCATGGGCTGCTACACAAATAAAAACTCTTTTGAAACTGGGCAAAGGATCCAAGGGGCAAGGGGATATGATAAAATGGGTAAATGGATAGAAATAAATCGGTTACCAAATAATTACCATGAATATTGTGTTGTCTGTCACTGTTATCTCGTTTAGCCAATAGATGTCAGCATAAGACTGTCCAGGAGTGGTGCTATTACTGACGGGCATTTCAGGGCACATGAGATCGGGCGCCGGATCGACTGGAGAAGGATTTTGAATGAAAGAATGAGAGTGAGAAGGGGGTGGTGTGGATGGGGGAGGGGAGGAGGAAAGAGTTAACTAATATCACCGATGACGTATCTATGGGGTGGGGGCGGAGAGGTTACATCACTTGCACTCCTTGATCGTAACACATTTCAACACGTACTGTCTATCTCGATCGTTATACTCATAATGATTTAATTTCTTGTTTATAGTATGCATGGGAAGAGTGTGCTCTTATACGGCTATAATCAAGATGATAATTATTGAGCATGGTTAACATGGTTTTTCCGTGATATTTAGGTAAATATCCCATAAAACAATAAACAAGAAAGAGGAGATGAAAGAGAAGAAAACAGGAAGAAGAAAAAGGAGAAGGAGAAGAAGGGAAAAGGAGAAGAAGGGAGAAGGAGAAGGAAAAGGAAACGTATAGAAGGAGAATTTAACACTTAGAGAAAAGAGGAGAAGAAAAGAGAGAAGAAGGGGAGTAAAAGGAGAAACTAGGAAAAGAAGAAGAAGATGAAGGAAAGAAGAAGGAATTGAGAAATAAAAACGTGAAGGAGAAGAAGAACAAAACAATTATTGAGGAGGATAAAAAGAAGAAGTCTTACCAGATATGCTTACTCTAAAGTTACACCTCGCCAAGTTTCCGGCTTCGTCTGCGACACTGATGGTGACATCGGTAGGGATGGGCCCAGCTGGAAAATTGTATCCGGATGGGCGGCTGGAATCCACAAGGTACATACCAGAGTTGTCCGTGATATTTAGGGACTCCCACGTCACTTCCAAAGAGTTCACTGTTTCACCAACGAACTCGGTGATGTCACTAGGGCAGTTCATTATGACCGGACTCTCGGTATCAACTATCAGATGCAATTAAACAAACACAAACAGATGTGTAATATACTCCCTCAATTCGATGTTTTTAAAAAGGACGTTACTTTTTTTTCCTTCCTATTATGGTCGAGTGTCGGATCGCAACACAGGCTAGAGATCATAAAATATGACGTTGATAATATCAGATTCAAGTTACATCAAAGTTTGTTTCACATGTTTTGAAATAATGACAGCCATGGGTATCATGATAATGATGATGATGGTAATTTTGTTAAGGGTGAGGATACCTGTAAGGATGATGATGATGATGGTGATAATGTTGATCATGGCGATGGTACTTAAAACGATGCTGATGATAATGACGATGACGACAATAATGACGTTGATAATGACGTTGAAGATGATGATTATGATGAAAATGATGAAAGTATTTACCTATAACTGTGACGTAAAATTCACAGGTATCTTGCTTGTTGACCAGATCCGTTGCAGTATAGTTGACTCTTGTTACTCCTATGGGGAACATGGAACCTGGCTCGTGGGAGGAGTTAAACGATACCACTTCAAAGTTGTCGGTGGCATTGGGCTTGGTCCAGGTGATCGCCACAGAGGGGACTCCTACTCCCACCCAACGGGTGATATTCCCTGGACAACCCATAATGACTGGTTCCTCGTTGTCTTCCGTCACTAGGGGAAAGAAGAAAATCAATAACAGCCTACGTCTTACATCTAATATATCACCGAAACCATGTTAACCGGAAACTCATTGTTGGTCAAACAGTTTTTGAGCGTCCAGTAAAGCCTGGCTGGAATGCTCCCCAAGGAGTGGAGATTGTACACACAGTGTGTGTGGGCAAGCTCTGAATCCATGACCGGGGTAATAGTATATCTGTAAAGCACTTAGAGACGTCCGAGATGTATTCAGCGCTATATAAAAGCTGAATATTATTATTATTAAGGGGAAGAGAAAGAACTTATTTATTGAAAATTATATTATGCTTCCAATGGTTTACATCATGTGATGTTAGGATGCTCATAATCTACGCTGTCTATGTAGTCGTCTTCATGGTCCTATTAAGCTTGGTATTATTTTAGCAATATATGCCATTATCTCTCCCCAAAACTTTTCATTGCATCTAGAACTTGAAGCTGGATTTTGCCAAATCCACAAGAGTTTGAAATGACGATTTGCAATTATTATTATTGCATTTGTAGTACTGTTGTAATCGTAATTGTAATTGCAATTGCTATTGGTACAAGTACAAGTGTAGTTGTAATTGTAATCAATGGCCAACCATATTCAGCTACACCCCAGCTTTTAGCATATACACCACGAGCTCTACTTTCCAGCTCCCCCCCCCCTCCGTTTGTCATTGTGTAAGAAAAATATACTCCAAAGCCATTGTAATTGTAATCCACGATGTGTTTTTTTTCTTCAAGATTTTGCAATATCATGATACTTTTAAACTTATGTTTGTAGCTTCGCATTACGGTAATCATGAAATAATTCGTTCCTGTTTTCACGAAGTGACGGTAGAGGAAAATCCGCACGCAAATTGTATGCGATTTTCATTCACTATACCGTCACTTCGTGAAAATAGAGACGAATTATCAAATCTAACGGATTTAATTTGAAATATAATATCGCTCTCTTGAATATCTCAAAACAGAGATAACAGAATATATCGACTCAAATAAAAGGTATGTTAATCAACAGAGTCAAAGGTATGTATTTGTATGATTGATTCATTTAAAAGTATTTATCTCAATAAAACCGCATGTGGCTGGCTATAAAAAGAAAAGAAAATTAAAAATTTCTTATTATTGCGTTTACCATCGACCGTTACGCTTATAATGCATTGGTTGATTTCAAAAGACTTGTCCGTAGCCACATAAAGAACCTCGGTCGTTCCTGCACTAAACACCGAACCCGATTCTTTCGTCGTCGTGACCTTGATGTCTTTCCCGTCGACGACATCATTGAATGTCGGCTCATCATAGATGACTTGCATCTCTGTCGTTCCCGGCGGAGCGTTCCGAATGACATCCGACGGGCATGTTACGCCGTTGTCAACATACGGTGCATTTGTGTCAGGTTCTCCTATATTGAAATGGGGAGATGATATAATACATAAACAGTAGGCCCTATGCAATAATGGGAAGATGGTGTAACTCATAAAATACCATTACCAATACCATTACCAACAGCAATACCAATACAATCATGTACAAGACCAGTACTGATATCCAACAATTTAGTGCCATAACCAGTCAATTTATCCCAACCATTGCAAACTTAAACTGTCATTTCCACGAGCTACCACCAACTACTACCACTACCACTGCCATTATCCCTATTACCATTACCAAAAATAGCAATGGGACTACCGATATTTTACAATTATATCACCCGGCCCTGATCTTTTGATTCCAACATTAGCTTTATGATGTCTACACCTTACTTGTTATGGAGACGAGGAAGCGACACTTGGAGCTGGAGCCAGCCTGATCTGTGAACGTGAAGGTTACCCGGGTAGTACCAATACCAAAGCTCGAGGTTCTATCGAAGTTACTGGATTCAGTCACATCGCCGCCCGATGGGGACGTGGCCGTGGGTTCTCGGGTCCATAATTCGGTTACAGTCGTGTCGTTTACACCCGGGGGTACCGCCTTACTCAAGTCGGAGGGGCAGTTCGTGATCTCCGGCGACCCATCTCCTGCAGCAGGAAGTACAAGAAGACTCCGACTTATAATTAGAGGATAGCCTTCCAACAGTTACAAATTCCAGAACCAGTATTTTTCTTTAATTTGTGCGGCAAAAAAATTGTATGTGATTTTGGGGGTACTTTTTTAATACAATTAAGAGTTCCACTCCTGAGTGGCTGTATTTGTTATCTAGTGGTGTATTCGCTACCAAAGATTCATATACAGGTAGTTTATAACAATTCCACCATGCTCGGTATTTTGATCAAGCATTGATACAGTGAGAAAATGTTCTCATGAAGAGTATGTGTTTACGATAGAGTACTATGATCATGTTCTCCCTTTCTCCCAAATCCATTTATCCACAAAATTATTCATTAGTTTATTCGATAGTGTAAGCGTGTGCGCGCGGGGGTGTACGAGGAGGAGTGAGAATGTAGGAGCTTGTGTGCGCGGGCGGGCGGTGATGTGTGTGTGGGTGTGTGTGTGCGTATGTGTGGGTGTGTGTGCGTGTGGGTGTGTGTGTGTGTGTGTGTGTGTGTGTGTGTGGGTGAGTGGGTGGATGTGCGGGCGTGTGTTCTGCAACTTGTAACGATTTGCTAAAAAATGCAAATAATTTTGCTTACGGACGACGGTCAGATTGAACGAGCAAGAGATTGTGTTCCCGCTGCTATCCGCCGCGGTATAGGTGATCTCGGTAGTTGTATTGAACGGGAAATAACTTCCTGGTGTGTGGCTGGAGCTCAGAAGAACGCTTCCAGAGTTATCCAAAGACATAGGGACATCCCAGATGGCCACTGCAGAGTTGTTCACATCAAGGTTTTCTGGGCATGTCAGCCGAGGTGGTTGCTCATCTGAGAGAGATAGAGGGAAAGAGAGACATACAGACACAGCAAGACACTTATAGAAATATCAAGCAGAGAGTTCGACCTAGTATTATGTAATCACATGCAAATATATGTCCAAGTTCGTTATTGGATTCTTATTGATACCGCACAAAAAATGTATTTATCTCAGACTACATGTACCTTCTGATGTGGTCTCGGGGCAATGGATAATCTACCTGTTAGTTAATATTTTCTTATACAATGTACACACATAGGTGTCGTAATAAGAAATATTGTTAAAAAAATAATCACCTTTCACTTCCACAATGAAAGTACACCTGTATTCCGGATAATCTGTGAGGGATAAGGTGACGTCAGTCACACCAAGGTCAAAGGTTGTCCCGTTCAGCGGATTAGAGGTCAAAGGGAAAAGGTCAATGCGATTTTCGCTAGGATAGCTCCAGATGACATCGGTTGTTGTCACGTTCTCATCACTTGATATCGAAATGTTTGTTGGACATATAGGATTGGCTGAAGAAGAAAAAAAAAAGCGAAGTACATGCAAATTAAAGAAAAGTATACATCGGTACACAAAATATCAAGATATTAGTTACTTACAAACATTTTCCCCTTTAAAGAAGAAAGAACTACTGAACAGTGTGAGAAAGCGTGAGCTTGTTCTAGAAGTCTTGAGTCTACTTCTATTTGATTTCTTAGTAAAGAGAATGTTCTCTCTCTCCACGGCTTGCCATTCCTTGCTATAGACAACCTTCCATTGGGGTGGTAATTTGATGAAGATAACGGATTTCACAAAGACACAAATGATCTAGCTGGGAAACTCACAAGTGGAATGTAATACTGTGGCACCAGTTCTGCATGGATATACTTATATTGCTTTTTCATTTATTCATTTCTATTCGTTTTCAGTTATATGTATACACGGTCGCCTCTTCAGTTGACAAAAAATGCTTTCCCTGAGGGCTTTGGATAAAAACAATGTATACAAAAGTAATATACAGAATATATATAACAGACGATCATAATTGTAGAACCTGCCGCAAAATAAAAAATATTTACCAGTTACAATATGCAAGAAATTAATTTCAAATGACAAACTTAAGAAGTAAAATGGGGAGAGATACTGATAACTGGTGAAATACAGGGTGAAAAATTGAAGAAGGAGACAAAAGAAAAGGAATTAAATAAAAGTTGATAGAAGGGAAGGCGAATTGAAGAGGATGTAGGTAAGAATCAGAGTAAAAACGAAGCATTTGTAAATTGAATGTTTGCAATGTATACGTATTCTCCACCCAAGCATCTAGCTAATAGCTGATTTTTCACTGGGTGAGCTGAGGGCTGTCCTTCCACACAAAGTAGTCACATATTTTGAGCTGACCTTTAACTCCTAAATTCAGTACCTTCTGCAGCACCTGCAGCGACTCTTTCAGGTCCAAACTGAATGAAATATATATATATTATATTAATAAGCCATCACCTCTTTTCTTCGAACCGATCCGAAAGACTTTAGAAAAACCAACCTAAGACAAATTCCAATAGCCTTGTGAGTCAGCCACTAAATGTGCGGACATGACAGAGAGGTAGTAGGGACTTTTAGATTCTGCACGACGTGAACGCGGACTGCCCTGTTAAGGCAATGTGACGTCACTGCCAGTGCCTTAAAAGGACGTCACATTGCCTTAAAAGTTACATACTCTGAACATGATTTCTATCAGAAAAACAATAGGGTATTGGAATTGCCCTGGAGTTTATTTCTTGAAAGTTTTTGCGATCGTGTAATGCAGGATAACAGGATTCTTTTGAAGTGTCAGATTTAAGCCGAAATAGAATTCAACTAACCTAGAACGATGAGAGTAAAGGTGCAATTAGTAGCACCATCGAGTGTCGCCGTGATGGGGTACATCCCCACGGGGAAATTGGAATTGTCCACGGGTTCGTAGGTGACATTTTCAGGAGAAGTGACGTCGGTGTTGTAACGAACTGTGACGTTAGTGGACCAATCAGCTGCCTGGACGATTTGGTCTTGACATACCTGCTGGGCCAAAGCTAGATAAGTGCAAAGGAGGTTAAAATACTTTAATAATGATTAATTAGATCAATTTATATTATCTATTGAATACCAAAATCTCTTTTTAGAAGAGTTACCGTAACCCATATGAACACCCTGTTGTTCACACTGTTGCCTAACTTTTCTCTTGTGCGTTGAGCACCTCTCTCTCTCTCTCTCTCTCTATCTCTCTCTTACTCTCTCACTCTCTTTCTCTCTCTCTCTCTCTCTCTCTCTCTCTCTCTCTCTAAGTGCCATATCAATTGACTTTGGCGAACATGCTGTTCCACAACCCTCGGCTCCTAGCCTTCTCTATTAGCAACACTCACATTTCTTTCACTATCTCTCTCTTCTAACAATTTCTGCAGACTGTCCATCCAAAATATCCTCCCGCAGTATTCCCTGTCAAAGCAAGATTCTCCAGGCTTTCTTTACGTGTAATGTGACCCATGAACTTCAACTGCCTAATCAACATCTCATGTATCATTTTCCTTTGTACTCCAGCTCTTCTAACTTTCTCATTACTAACTTTGTCAGTACAAGGGATTTTCACCATTCTTCTTAAAACCACATTTGGCAACTTTCCAAACGCTTTTGAGTATGAGGCTAAAGTCCATGTTTCACTACCACACATACGTACTGGATAGATGTAACAACTCAATACTGTTATTCTGGTCCTCATACCCATTTTTCGATTTGCCAGAATTTTGCCTAACTTTGAAAATGCAGATTTAGCGAGAGCTATCCTTGATTTGATCTCTGTCTCACATCTGGCATCCTCGCTGACCATGCTGCCCAGGTAGTTAAAAGAGAAGACTTGTTTAATAACCTGTTCCTAAAGTTTCAAGTTACATTCTGGACTCTTCTTGGAGACTTATAGTAATTGATCTCTAGTCCCATTCTCTATCTCCTTTCTCCTTTACAACTACATCTAATAGTCTCTGGAGATCTTTCTATGATTCAGATAACAGAACAGTGTCATCGGCATATATCTGTGATTGAATGGCCACCCACTCATATTCCATTTTCATTCTCGAATTCTATTAGAGCACCTGTATTTTCACAACAAAAGAATTTTGAACGCCATTTTCATTTAAAAATGGGCCTTTAAAGATACTATGTCCCTTTTGCAGCCAACATCAAATTCTGTAGAACTTTGCAGGAATTAGGAATATGTCATGTATGTCCTATCTGTAAAATGTAAACGTTAGCAGTATCCTAGTATTCAAATTATGCAAGGAAACACGTTTACTTGCTAGACTTCACTGTCGGACACTATTGAGTGACTGACTGGCTTTTTTCATCTTTGGTAATAACAAACATAAAATGAGCTGTAAAGGGGACATGAGCATTTGTCTACATATATCCCACATCTTGTAATGGCCAAAATTAAAGATAAACTTTAGTACTGGTAATGCGATTGCATTTTGAAAGAAAAGGTGTGGAAAGAATCAGAAACAGTTGATCATGTAGCATGTAAGTATTGGTGTGCACTGCAAGGTTCTGGAGTCATCAAAATCATAATAAATTTGACCGAGTCTTGGTAAAGTAACAAGCACTCACATAGAAAGCTATATATGGGACAACACACATGGTGTCGGGGCTAGTACTTCATTGATTTCCTTGTCTTTCTATGCTCATTACTCAGCCAGTATACATTTTCTTCCAAAATTGTTTGGTACATGTCATTTATTTGAAATCTTGAACATTCCGTGTAAGTTTCGTTTGATTCTGTGAGAATTTTTTTTATTTTTTTATTTTTTTTTACCAGTACTGGAGTTTTTCTTTAAACTGATTGAATCTTTGTGCAGCATAAGACATACGACCATTCGGTACAATGGTCTGAAAATCAAGACTATTACTGATTGGCTCTATAGCTCCTAAGTCGATTTGACAACTAATAGTCGTTATTTTCCCACTTGAAGATATTTTTAAGCCTCCCCCTCTATAGTGAAGTTCTAAATTAGTATTGTCTTTCAAATGCCGTTGGAATCCAACCTTTTCATTTTTTTGGCCTGCAAATGGGACATAGTACCTTTAATGGGTGCTATTAGTAACGGCATCACAGTCTGATTGTTAACGTCGACAATGAGAATTATTTCCTAGTTGAACTGTGTAAATACCCTCGACGGCTTTATCTTTAAAATATTACCTCCACTGTTGGCATTTGGATGGCTACTAAAGAAATATTAATTTCTGTTATTAATTCGGAAACTCATTACATTATCATATTTGCGCTCATTGGACGAGTACCCAATTTGTTTTAAAGATTGTTTCTTCTTTTTGTCATCTTATCTTCAGTTTGCTCCCTCATTAATTTTCCAAATCCGGTGCCGCCAATGCTTTCGACTAGATAGCGTAAATAATTCGGTGTAAGCCTATATATATATATATATATAGAACAATTGAGATAATGAATGATTGAATTAACAAAGTTCTAATGTAAACAAAACCGAGATGAATTCATTTTTGAGATTAATCAACATTTTTAGAAACATTTAAAGCTATTTTCATACATTCAATACTTATCAACTATTGTTTTAGTTCAAGCCACTAAACCATAAAGCTTTAACATACATTATTTATAACTGCTTGTTATAAAAACCGGTTTCACAAAAAGCTATGATGTGAAGTGACGGTTCGCAATTTGTGTGGATATAACAAATATGACACAAGTTTTCTACCATTTTCTTCATGAGGTCGTGGTAAAAAAAAAATAAGGGACCCAAAGTGTATCGAAGGAGGTTAGTTGCTGAAAAGGACTACTGGAGCAGAAAATATGTCTTTAAAAATAGACAATGGGAAATTTATTTATATAGGGCAACGAGTACTTTGCCTTCACTATTCTTTACTATTTGTTCTTCCTCCTTTTTTCTTTTCTTCTGTTATGCAGTCTCCCTGTCTCCCTTTTTCGTTCCCAACTTGTCCTTCGATGTAAGATTGCAATCGTGCAAGACTTTATCATAATTGTGAGAAATAATTTCTATTCCCCCATGTCCCAATAAATGCGTCTAATTCTTCATTTGAATGTGTATGAACCCCTATTTCACTTGCATGTTGCTATCAACCCCTACATATAGGTATATCGGATTATTATCTGGTAATGTACTTTTCTGTCTCAAAATGTGTATGAAACTCTCTCTTTCTCTCTCTCTCTCTCTCTCTCTCTCTCTCCCAAACACACACTCAAACACATCCACACACACACATTCCCTCCTCTACTATCTCTCCTCCTCTCTCTCTCTCTCTCTCTCTCTCTCTCTCTTTCCAACTCCCTCCCTCCGTCCCTTTACCTTTCTCCTTATATTTTACATCCTTCACCTTCTCTTTTTCACTTGTAAGAAAATGGAACACGAAGGAACGAATCACACCCTTCAAAAGCGACATAACTCTGAAACTGTGTCAACTTCATCTTGCTTGTTGTATAAACAAGGAAACGGCGGAGTTGTATTGTTATTCATCTGTTCATATCACACGTTTAATTGAAATATGCGCCTTCGAGTCTATTGTATCGGTTATGGGCGTAGCAGAATATTATATTTGCGAACCGCAAACTGTGGGTGCTTTATATGAAGGCTGTTCTTGAAGAAACTTTTTTTCTTTCTCATACAATAAGAATGCGGAATTATAGAAATACAATTATGATGTATAAAGTGTAATATATGTCGCTCTGCACTTTTATGTAGTTCACTGAATGCTTCTAACTGAAACATGGCGTCAAATAAATGCTGCGAAACATCATCATCATCATCATCAAAAGTGTGTATCAGTTAATTATTCACTAATTAAACAATATGTTCCAGATACGTTCATGAAAAAGGAAAACATATTTTGTTAATTTGTATTAATGAACAATAAAATAATAATAATAATCATCATAGTCATTTCTAAAATTCAGTTCTAGGAAGGGTTATAACGTTAACACGACTACTATGATCAATTTATGATTCAATTTCCGATACTTTTGTAAATTTCCAAACTTCACATACAAAAGCATGCATCTCACAAGACCACACAAAAAAGTATAAAAGATATATCAGTTCAAAGTTCTTTAACAAACAAAAAAATCATAAATAATTAATGAATAATCATGTTAATAAGAATAATATAAATTGTAACACATTTACATAACCAGTGAACATGTTGTTATGTTCTGAAATACTTTAAATCAATAATAAAATACTAACTTACTCTGTTCCGATAGGGAAATCACCACCACAGCAAAGAAGACCATGCGATTGAAAATCACAAGACGTGATCCATTTTCAAATTTCACCCTCATCATTACTCTGATATATAGCTTTCAATCCTCTAAAGACATCTCATGCAAGAAAGAGGCAAAATTATTGCCTCTGAAGAATTCAAGAAACAGTTACAGTCTAACGTTATTATCGTGTAGCGATTTTGGGCGTATTTTCCTTTGCGCAATAATACACTAGACTAGATTGCGATCTGACTATTCGTCGTTGGAAATCTTCGCTTGTTCGAGCTGAGCAAGAAGGTGACGTAGAGACAGAAGAATTGTTAAGGTACGGCATGTGCACCCAAGCATGACTTGAACGCCGCATGTTGATTGGCCAAAGCACTAAACATTTTGAATGACGTAGGCTATTATATCAGTCTAGGGAGTAGAATGGCTAGGGTAAATATTAAGTTGTATTGTATATCGCATTGATAATTGTCTGCCAAACGGGCCTGCCCAAAAGAGAAGATTAAGTTACACGAAACACAAGAATATCTCATAAATTCATAATTTATATTTCGTCGGCAAATTATAAATGTTACGCATTGTGTTTCTTCGTTTTTCCCCAGGCTTATCTAATAGGTGGCGGGAGACATGTGCTTCAGCCTGTGATATTTTTTTTTATTTTCTCCTATTCTTTCTTTCCAAAGTTGGTATTTTCTTCCTTTTTTTCTTTCGATTTCTTTCGATTTGTTAAAGGCAGGCACAACATGCAATCGATATGACCAAAGAGATTTGTGGTTTCTCTTTGATATGACTATGTGGCTATGTTTTTTTTTTACGAAGGGGGTGACAGATGCTGTCGTACGTTGTACTTCTTTGCAAACCTTGCAAGGGCTTCTTGCATTGCTAGCATTGCATGGGCTACTTGCGCTGGTCTACGGAACCGCATGGTGCAGTATACGGAGTGGTGATGTTTCGCACGGCAGTTTTCTTTTCTTTCTCTCTCTCTCTTTCTCACACTCTTTTAATGTTGCCGTTCATACCTCAACTCCAATAAAGCCTCAATCACACCAGACTAGTTCTCACTACGGAAAATGTTGCCAAACTGGTTCAAACTGTGGGCGAACGGACTGAACGTATAATATAGCAACTGTTTAGGATCTTTTAAAGAACTTCATGGATGGGCTCGGACTGGCTTGGACGGGAAGGGCGGTCTAGAACTTCGATTGTCCCCGTCCAGCAATTAGACGGAGTAACAACGTACTCAGTGGCGGATCCAGGGGGGGGGGGGTTGGGGGGGTTGCAACCCCCCCCCTTGGGCGGCCCAAAAAAAAAAAAAAAAAAAAAAAAAGGAAAAAAAAGAAAAAAAGAAAGAAAAAAAAGAAAAAAAAAGAACGCACGCTGGAGAGAAACCCTTTCAAGTGCAAATATTGTGAGAAGATGTTCAACTCATCAGGTAACTTAACCAAACACATGATAACTCTGGATATAACTGTGTATTTAACTGTTACTTGATTTAAAAAGACGTTATCATGCACTGCTTTTTATGGTCTCCATTGTGTTAATAGATGCCAGGAAAACATCACTTACGGGGTTCAAATAAACACCCCAAAAAAAATCGGCTCGCCGCTTCGCGGCTCGTGGACGATGCTCCGCATCGTCATTATTTTGGTCAACCCCCCCCTTAGCAAAAAGCTAGATCCGCCCCTGGTACTTAAAACAAGATGGACGTACTACGAACGGAATTGCCGTTTTTCCATCCTTCTAGGAACGTGTTAAAACGTCGAGCATCAATTACCAGTGCGACCGGGTCAATTTGCTTGTTCCTTCCGTTAGCAAACATACCCAACTCGAATGTCGTGATCTTATTAGCAT
The DNA here is from genome assembly GCF_000002235.5 of Strongylocentrotus purpuratus. Lineage (NCBI taxonomy): Eukaryota > Metazoa > Echinodermata > Echinoidea > Camarodonta > Strongylocentrotidae > Strongylocentrotus > Strongylocentrotus purpuratus. The sequence goes on along the minus strand of NW_022145613.1, from coordinate 7,096,358 downwards.
GAAGCGTTGAACAGGAATCAGGAATGACAAGAACGCGCTGAGTTTTTATAGCCTCGGACCATGCAGGGCGGGATTGCACACGCACTATAGGAGCGCGTTCGAACGCGCTAAGAACGAGATGAAGACGAGTTGAAATGTCTTTGAACAGAATGGTCGGGTTAAAAACTAGTTAGAACAAGCTGCGAACTAGTCGGAATGGGTTTGGACGTATTGGGAACGAGGTAGAACTAGTTAAGAACGGGTTTACTGACTGCGGACGGGCTTGGACTGCTTGGAAATGGCAAATTTACCCGATCTGAACTTGATATGAACTGACTGTGGACGGGATACAGACGAGATGGACGTATTGAGGACTGTTTATGAACGAAGTAGGATCGTATTATAGAAATTATTTACAAATTCTACCCCGACCATAATCCGTTCTACGGTTTTCTAAGACGTTTCCAGAACGTAGTGAGAACGAGTTTGATGTGATGAGGGCAACTTAATTGCAATTAGATATATTATCTCCAACGTAGCTCAACATGTTCAAAGTCGTTATTCTGTCACAGCGCCCCCTTCCAATATGTCGGCCAGATAATGAATAGGGACTTTTAGATTTGCGTGGACTGATACGCGTGACGTCCATTCAAGGCAGTGCATTAAAAGGACGTCGATCGTAGCGTGGACCTATTGTCTTCGTGCGAATCTGAAAGTCCCTAATATCCCGTGCTAGTCTGCATGTGAGCCTCTTCCAAAATAGTGTCCCTAACAAATCCGTATGTATTTGGCCTCTTAAAGTTACTTTTAGACCATCTAAACGTTGACAGTTATCAGTTCAGCATAACTGTCATGTTTAATCCATCATACCACGAAAAAGACACAAAATTCAGATCGATTACAACCTATAGCTTGCTAAATAGGGTTTATTATACAAAGAATAATAAACTGAAGGAAAACAAATACTTTCCGTCAGGATGAGCCCTGGATCAATTACCTCCTTCTGCCCATCGGCCATTTTCTTCCCCTTCAGAAATGATTATGCCTTTCCTTTACCAACAAAATCTTCCATCATGAAGGGGGGTGTTAGCAGGCGCGGATTCAGGATTTCTCGGGGGGGGGGGGGCAATTTTTTTGTTTGTTTTTTTTTGCTCCCGAAACTTGAAAATCGCGCCGGCCGAAAAGTCGCTCAGTGGGGGGGGGGGGGGGGGGGGGGGGGGGGGGTATGGTACTGAGCACATTTTTTTTTTTGGGGGGGGCCCTCAAAAATTAGAAAATTTGCACCCCCCCCCCCCACAAAAAAGCTAAAAATCACGTGTTTTTACACTTTATTTCCCAAGGGGGGGGGGGCCGAGCCCCCCGCCCCCTGGATCCGCCACTGGGTGTTAGACCCCCTCAAGATGATATCAAGGCTTCGTGTTCTCTGACGAAACGTTACCCCGGCCGAAATGCTCTGGATGTCAGATTTGTCTATACTTTTTGTAAATGTTGAATAATGTAGATACTATTTCAATTATACTGGCATAGACATATAGCATATACTTAGATTGTAGAAGTACTTAATGATTATATTGTGCTGCAAGTAGAATATGATTTCATTCTGTTTATTACTTGATTACCATTAGGAAGTTTAACAAAATATGTCTTCCATATACTAGGCTTTACATAGTTTAATATTTAGTATTGTACTCTTCCTGACCGGCAATTTAGTATAAAATGATTATCTTTTTCTTTCATAAGAACACAGATAATTTAAATCAGTGCTAGACATTATCTGAGAAGACCTCGTAATAATTAAACTAATATTTGTTATTGACTCCTCTTCAAGTTAAGATTCAGTGATCAGACAAGGCTTTATGTACAAGAACAGAGACTTTGCCTTTTATTGTTTGTAAATTGTGAATTATAAATTTAACCTTTTGCTAAGGGCATTGAAAGGTGGCGTAGGACGGGTCGATCCAACCATTGATGGGGCACTGGCTTCATGGGGGAGAGGGGTATGGGGGGGGGGGGTCTTATTCGGCAAATGAAATACCAAAAGCCAAGGCAACCGATCAGTGGAGGTTGTGGGAGGGTCAGGTAGTTTCCTCGCTTGTCCTCTACCCGTACTCCCACTCCTTTTCAATCTAAATACGTTTACGTCTTTATTTGAGTTGTTTGCACTGGGTAGGGCGGGGGACGTGTCCCGTGCCTCCCCATTTCCACTTAACTGATTTCTAGTGTCGAGAAGCCATTTCCAGAAATACCACAAACTTTTGCTTCATCTCTTTTGGTTCCTTGGATTAGCTCAAGGTATAGGCAATTAGCCTAGGAAAAGGCAAGTGCTATAGGCTCTTGCTAGATTTAGAAATACCGTCCATTCACATAGTATTTTTGATTTTTTTTCGGTTTTCCAAAGGCTCATTTAACCCATCCGTTGCTTTATCACGAACCTTCAATTAATATTTTTTTTTCTTCAGAATAATAACTTCCGCACTGTAAACGAGACCAAAATTATCGTTTTTACAAAGAAACTTTGTAGTCAAACAGATTAACAAAAATTGTTGGAAAGTAATTACGTTAGATCTATTGACATACAGTTAGATCTAATTTTCATGATGTGAGTATAATTATGCAATCATTTTACATATTACTGGTTTGAATTGAAACGAACTATTGGCTGATTCAATAGACAACCTGAATTCATTTTCATTTCCGAAATAGAAAGAGTAATCTGACCTTTGCCTAGATCAAGATTTGCTACACCATATCAAAACATTTGTAACTTTCCAATTTGTTCTCTTTGTTCACAATTATGTTTACAAAAATAAAAATGCAACGATGTGTTATGAAAGTCCTCAAGCTTCGAGTTATGAAATCATTAAAAAAAAATACAATGGTTAAGATAATGATGATGAGGATGGTGATGATTATCATGTTTTTGATCATGATCATTATCTGATCAAGATAATGTTATTAGTGTATCATAGAGAGATAGACAGATAGACAGAGAAAGAGAGAGAGAGAGAGAGAAACCGATGAACGTTGCATCCTCCCAAATTTGAAGGATGACTACTACGCCGCGACATCGGTGTCACCCAATACCTGGCTCTACCGGATATCCGAAGAGGATGTAAATTGTTATACGTCTTGGTACAACACTCTCTCCAAAACAAAACATGATTTATAAGTCTAAGTAGGATAAAGGTCAAACACTTTGACAAAAACAGCAACATTGCAAAAACAGCAACATTGAAAAAACAGCAACAACACATTAAAAACAATGATCAACTATAGAACAGGGTATCCCTGGTAATTCCTGACACGGTCTGGTACGAAAGTGATTTCAATCTATGATAGAAAGCCTATAAATTCAGTGATCCAGCAGATAGTTATTCAGTTTGGAGCTCGTTCTCTTATAGAAGGCTACGAACCTATAGAAAGCTATAGCATCGGAGAGACCTATTACTAACATGGAGGTGAAAGTGACACTGATCGTTGCCATTGTGGCTGCTCTTGCTATCTCGGGTAAGAAATCAAATTATTACTTGGTATTACTTGATAAGTGGCAAATATTAAGCCAACAAAAGGCTCACAGGAGTATATTATTATTTCATTTATCATAATATGTGTTTCTTACCTGTTTGTTACACAATACACAAAATATTTCTTCTGTGGGCTTCAGCATTCCGTTTATTCGAATGAAAAACACGTTTTATGTTTCTTTACCATCTGGTTTTCAAATTCATTTCGGTTGGAATTAGGCGTTTTGAATATCCAACCGCATGTATTCTGATAGGGTTAAACTGAACAGGAACAGACATCAAAGAAGGCGAGTTACCATTCTTATTTGTCACCTGCAAAAAACCAATGTAGAGCCAAATATAAAAATGCAGAATGTGATTACTTAATTAACTCGATTTTTCATTACCCCTTACAGCTCACGCACAAAGCGATTTCAATGAACGACGAGGAAAGGAGAATGGCAGAGAGAGAGGACAAGATCGCTTTGGAGGAAGGCCTGATGGAATGCAGATGGGTGGACCTAGGCAAGATGGCGGTCCGATGGGTGGTAGGAGATTCGACGGACCTAGATTTGGTGCCCCGCAGATGGGTGGACCTAGGCAAAATGGTGGACCAATGGGTGGCAGAAGGTTCGATGGACCTGGATTTGGTGCCCCGCCGATGGGTGGACCAAGGCAAGATGGTGGACCAATGGGTGGAAGAAGGTTCGATGGACCTGGATTTGGTGCCCCGCAAATGGGTGGACCTAGGCAAAATGGCGGTCCGATGGGTGGTAGGAGATTCGACGGACCTCGATTTGGTGGCTCCAGACCAGATGGTGCTGGAGGGAGACCTTTCTTCGGCGAAGGAGGTAGGCGTGGTGATGGAGAAGAAGAAACTGATGCTGCCCGACAAATTGGGCCTGGTCGGTTTGATGGTCCTGGACATGGTCATTATGGTCATCATCAAGGTGCAGGAAGACCTTTCTTCGGCAATCCTCCTCCTTTTAACCCAGAACAGGAACCGCGCAACGACAGCAGCGAGGAGGATGGCCGTCATCACCGTCACCACGATCGCCACCACGCCCACCATGGCCACCATGGCCACCACGAACACCATCATCAACATCATAACCACACAGAAGGCCACCAAGATCATGACAGACCGATGTTTGAGATGAGGCCCTTCCGGTTCAACCCCTTGGGTAGAAAGCCTTTCGGAGACCATCCCTTCGGCAGACGCAATCACACAGAAGGTCACCAGGGTCATAATGAGACGGGAGATCACCCCCACCGTCATCACAGCAAAAACGTAGATGGAGATCAGGACACCGGCCACCACGGCCACCATGGCCACCACGAACACCATCATCATCAGCATGACCACAGAGAAGGCCACCAAGATCATGACAGACCGATGTTTGAGATGAGGCCCTTCCGGTTCAACCCCTTGGGTAGAAAGCCTTTCGGAGACCATCCCTTCGGCAGACGCAACCACACAGAAGGTCACCAGGGTCATAATGAGACGGGAGATCACCCCCACCGTCATCACAGCAAGACCGGAGATGGAGATCAGGACAGACCAATGTTTGAGACGAGGCCCTTCTGGGTCAACCCCTTCGGTAGAAAGCCTTTCGGAGACCGTCCCTTCGACAGACGCAACGGAACCGAAGAAGGATCTCCCAGGCGTGATGGCCACCCTCATCCCCATGGTAACCGCGGACGTTGGGGTGAGAATGAAAGTGAGGAGAAGGAGCATCCAACGACGGAAAGCGTAACGACATCTTCACCACTTAAAGTGATCGAGATCGCAATCAATGAAGTAGACACCAATGTGGTCGCCGAGGTGTAGAATTTGTATTAAAAAAAGAAGAAAACAAATATTGCTTTTGTTAAGATATAATATAAATATATATATATATATATACTTCACCAATAGCTTTCACTGGACAGAATGTTTTTATTAACGCGTCATAACCGTACCAAAGACAACACTGTGTTTCTACAAATTCATTTACAACAGACTAAAAGCCAGTGAAAGGTGCTTGAAAATACTGACGAATTTTAAATATACAATTTCATACTGAATACTAAAAAATTGTAAAATAAACATGTAGCTGAACTCATACGAAGGTAATGTGCAATAATAAAGCCCCGAATATTTCCCTCACGCAGATGAATTGATCATTGTTATTGAATCAATGAGGAAGACGAAATGAAGGGAAATATTGCTTTTGTTAAGATATAATATAAATATATATATACTTCACCAATAGCTTTCACTGGAGAGAATGTTTTATTAACGCGTCATAACCGTATCAAAGACAACACTGTGTTTCTACAAATTCATTTACAACAGACTGAAAGCCAGTGTAAGGTGCTTGAAAATACTGACGAATTGTTAAAATACAATTTCATACTGAATACTAAAAAATTGTAAAATAAAGATGTAGCTGAACTCATACGAAGGTAATGTGCAATAATAAAGCCCCGAATATTTTCCTGACGCAGATGAATTGATCATTGTTATTGAATCAATGAGGAAGACGAAATGAAGGGAAAAGGAATACAATGTATATAGAGATAGAGAGAGAGAGAGAGAGAGGGATAGAGAGGGATATATATATATATATATATATATATAGAGAGAGAGAGAGAGAGAGAGAGAGAAATGAGATAGAGAGAAATAAAAGAGAGAGAGAGAGAAAGAAAGAGAGAGGGAGAGGTGAGATAGATAGAAAGGGTAGAGAGAGATGAAGAGACAAAAGAAATAGAGATATGTAGAGATAGAGAGAGCGAGAGGGAGAGACAAAGAGACAGAGAGACAAAGAGAATATGAGAGTGAGATGGAGAGAGATATGAGTGTGAGAGAAAGAGGGAGAGAGAGAGAGAGAGAGAGAGAGAGAGAGATAGATAAGATTATTTATATATACAATGCGTATAAAAAAAAGTGTGCCCAACTTTAGTAACCTCTACTTAAAAATTTATAACATATAAACTGATATCCTGTCTAATGATTTTATATTCATAATTGTACTGCCATGGATGATTGAGCAGCAGGCTTTTTATAAAGTTTTTTCAAAATCCTTTTTGAACCAAGTTTGGGCCGAAGCAATGGATGCGGGTCAAAAGTCATTATGTGTGGGTTATCTCATTCCATAAACAATTGTTCTCTTATGAATACTAACTATTAGGCTGTTGAAGATAAAAGGTGTGAATATCAACTCAAGCTATAAAGGAAATTTTATCACAAACAAAATGTATGATATTCTCTTTGTTATGATGAATAAAATCTTAAATTCATTCGTATCCCTTGTTTAAGGAAACCTTTCTCAGTGATAAAAAACCGATCGGGACGTTATCTTCTTTATTAAAGTCTCATCGTAATAATAATATGAAAAATTTATATAGCGCTTGTGACAAAAGTTTCAAAGCACTCGTGTGTTCGTTCCTGCATTTGGATGTAGTAACCTTTGAGTTTTCATTCGCTATTCAATATAAACACCATAATGTGCTCATTACGCGTGTGAAATTGTGTAGAGGACAAGTGAGCAGAGAGAAATTAGATATAATGAAACAAGAAGTTAGTTGGCTGTTCAAAATAACTAAAAGTTTTCCCCGGGGTCGTAACAAGGTTCTGCGAAACAGGGGCGGATCTAGCCGGCGGCGAGGGTGGGGGAGGGGGGGGGGGCAATTTAAGAAAATAGTTAGCGCCGAATTAGCCGGCGAAAAAGCAATAGGGGGGGGGTTAATGAGCAATAAATTGTTATTTCTTTTTTGCTCAACGGGGGGGGGGGGGGGTAGTGCATGCGCGGATCCAGGGGAGGCCCCCCGCCCCCCAAAAAAGTTTTTAATTTTTTGTTTTTTTAAATGGAGACAGATAAAAATTTAGTGCTCACTACCACCCCCCCCCCCCCCCCCCCCCCCTACTGAGCAAAATTTATCGGCCGGCACGATTTTCGAATTTCACCACGCTAAATTAAAAATTGATTTCAAATTTGGGTCTCCCCTAAGGAATCCTGGACCCGCGCCAGTAGTAAGCACTATTTTTATTTACTGAACCCCCCCCCCCTTGAGCAAAAACAAAAAGAAGGTAAGATTGTGGATACTATCTTTGTTTAAATATAATTTTTTGCCAGGGGTGGGGGCTCGTCTTTTTTTTCTTCATTTTTTTATAGGTAAAATTGTGGTTACCGTCTTCGTTTTAAATTTTTGTTGTTGTTGCCAGGAGTGGGGTCCCGTGCGGTGCCCTCCATGCCCCCATGCTGGATCCGCCACTGCTGTGAACGCCTATAGACATTATTTTGAAAAATGAAGCACAGAAGCACGCGGCATAATCTAACTTTTAAAATGATTTGAGACCAAAGAAGCACATGCATATGGCCTGATAGTGTGGTACGGTATGTCACTGAAACAGCTCCCGTAGGACTTTTGTGCCAAAATTGATTTTTTGGCATTTTTGGATTGATTGGGGTCCATGCTATCAGAAATTGATGGGGTTCAAATTTTCCCGACCCTCAACCCCTCTCTGGGGGGGGGGGGGGGTAGTTTCCCATCATGAGACCCCCTAAAATTGGGTGTGTCATTCATCTAATGACTGATTTCACAAAACTTGAGTCGTTTTCTAGAACTGTGATTATCCCTCTACAGCGAGAAAGGTAATTTGAAGACTTTTAGTTGGATAAACCCTCCAACCAACCCATCCCCATCCATACCCCACCCCGTCAGCCCAAATTGCGTACCTTTGTCATTGTTCGGCCAGCTGTTTTAAGGTGTAGTACTTTTATTACCATTATCATATATATATTTACTAGCCCATTTCCAAACACAAAGAGACAGAAACAAACATACAGACAACCTTCATGTATTCACATCAACCTCCCCACACACACACACACACACACACGCACGTTCACACACACACACACACCCTTCCTCCCACACGCACATACTCACACACACCCAAACATTCACAGGCAAGTGCGCTCGCGCGCACACAGCGCGCACACATTCCTACATAATTATGCTGCTCTGTGATCATTGTTTCCAGCTCTTCTGTGGTAAAAATTGTTTTGTTCCTTGGTCTTCGCAAGTTTGACAGAATAAAGACCCCTATTTTGCAGTATATTGCCTGATTTTCCAAGGTAAGCATAAACATATAGCCAATGGCAAATCTAGATTTTAAAATTTTAAAAATGTGCTCAAGCATTTTCGGTCATTAACAAAGGAGCAGTATCCCTCTCTTGGGTTTTGTGTGGATGGTGTGCTCTGTAAGAGTGTGTATTAAATAAAAAGAATTACCAATGGGGAGCAGCAAAGTTGAAAAGCAGACGATTTTGGTGATATAAAATTTATTATTACTGATTCGTACACTTTCGCACGCACCAATGACCTTATAAAACAATTAGAAGGCCATGATCTTTATAAGCCATGTGCGTTGTAATTCTGGAATATTATGAGGAAATTGGGGAAAACTCTCGAGTTCGTGACAAGAACCTTGTTCAAAACCTTTCAGAAGTCTACATTGGAAGTGACTATCACAAGATACTTGATCTAGAAAAGAGAGTTGAGCAGTCAGTTCTTCAGCGAATGAAGGACGCTGGGGGTTTTGTCTTCCTGATTTTGTCAAGAAGGGTGTGAACATCTGGTTTGCCATTGACAACATTGATCTCTTGGAAGACACATCCACAGGGCAAGGAACCTTTCACGGGACAGTGGTTGTAATCAACCAACAGGCTGTAGATGGAGAGCCAGTGAATCAACCACTTGTCATAACCGAGAAACTTTCTTCGCAAAACCTTCTAGCATTTGAGATGAATGTGCTTCCAGAGCCAGTCATCAGAACTAGCCCACTGAGATTTCAGGCCTACAAGAAGAGGAAACAAAATCTCATTTCTCAAGAATTCACTCATACCTGGGCTCTTGTGAACTACCTTACAGCAGATGACAACGGAGAAATCATCCAAACTGAACCTCAGCTGCACGATGAAGAAGCCCAGCGCAGTGAAGAGATGCCAAATGATGCAGAGTCTACAAATGATGAGGAAACTGAGCCTTCTAGCAACAAGGGGGAAGCTGGGTCTTCAAAGGACAGAGAGGAAACAGACTCTGTCGTGATCATCAAAAAGCAGGTGAAGAAATCAGATAAACTAGCAAAGAATGTTCTTCCAACATGGGCTGCAACTAGGTCCTTATTGTTGTCTGAATCCTCTCCCGCTAGCACGCCTACAAACACATCGGTGGTTGCCCCATTATTCAAGACATCGCCAACTGATTATGGGACCCTCTATACTGTTCTTCGGTTATCCCAGGGAATATCTGCGACTGTTGTTGGCCCTCACAGAAAGACATTGATAACGCTAGATCTCGATCTTTACTCCCGAGCGTTGAAGATTCAGCAGTCGGTGGGAAACGCCAACTGGATCTTAAGAGCGGGAGCTCTCCACATTGCTTTCGCTGCCTTACATGCCCTTGGCAAAACCATCGACGGTAGCGGTCTTGACACGTGTGCTATCGAATGTGGTGCGTACACCTCAGCATCTCTTCGCAGGATCTTTGGTGGTAAAGCTTATAAGCGTGGCCGTGAATTCCACATTACTGCAAGCCTTGCAATCATGATGTTGCGTTTTGATGCCATACTATCGGATCTTCCCAAGGGTCCAATTCGCATCCAGTGCAATTCTCTCAAAGAAAAACTTCATGGACGTGACCCAGAGATGGTGGAGATCTATGAAGAAATCCAATCCTGGTACTCAAGCAATGTCAAACCGCTTGAAGAAGCTGAAGACCTTGGCAAGTTTGCCCAGTTCCTGACTCAGTATCTTAACCAGGTGGAGAGTCTTCTACATCTCATTAGTTCATGTCGATCAGGGTACTGGGAGGGCTACTTGTCATCACTAGAAGACCTCACCAAGTACTTCTTTGCTCGTGATCTCCTGAACTATGCTCGCCTGATGCCAGTCCATCTCGCTCAAATGAATGCCCTAGAAGAGGATGATCCAGAAACATGGAATGCCCTCAAGTCTGGAGACTTTGTGGTGGCAAAGTCAGAGATACCCTTTTCTCTTCTCTTCACTGATCAGGCTCTAGAGCAAGAAATCAAGAAACTAAAGGGGAATGGTGGCATGGTTGGGCTCACAAGAAATGAAGCCGCTCTGGACCGACTAGTCACTACCACACCTCACCTCGCTGCTCTGGTAAATTACTACCTCAATGACTTCCCAAAAGCTACTGGAGCTTCGGTGAGGAAGGAGCATCATCAGCTCTCAGGAGACATTGCAGTGAGGTCAAAGAAGAATGCTCTGAAACTACGCCACCTAATCGAGCTGCAGAGCGGAGTCAATCCTTTCAAGGAGAAGACACAATTGAAGAGTCTGGTTTTTTTATTTTATTATTATTTTCTTTGGCAGAAAACACATGATATCAAAATACAGAGTTGAAATAAACAATTAATAGCAAATCACACACAAAAAAGGAACACTGGGTGCACCTTGCTGTGCTGCCAGACAATGGGCAAAGTTAACCAAATAACTATAGTCCGCAGACCGCCCTCACCTATATCCCAACCAGATGCAACCAGCGTTGCAGATTTATGTGACAAGGACAATATAAGAGATACATGTACCACATTCAAATAATTAAAATGCATCAAGACAAAAACTTCAAATTTCCCCAGGGTTGCATCACACGCCAGAGACTCATGACCATACCAGCAGAAAAAAGTGGCACAATATGAATTATAAGGGGAAATTTTGTATCCGGAGTGTGATGCAACCCTAGAAAATCATATGGACCTATACATACATTAAACATAATACATTATATATTAAAAAACATGCAAAATGTGACATTACAACAGTGATAATATTGTACAAATAAAGAAAATGCATATACGTGTAATTAAAGGAAATTGCATGAAAGTTGGAAGAATCAACTCAGTCGAGGTTAAAATCACTGAATAGTGAATATACATGTAGAACCATAAGCTGATAAAGGTCATCCAATAATCTATTGAACAAGTGAATAGTAAATTATTAAGTTCAGTTGAAATCTATGGAAAATAAGTATTAACAATTTATGAGTAAAAACTGCTGTGGCATGTTGGCAGGCCAGCTTATTAAAATATACATGTATTATTACAAAACATGCTGAGCTAAATATCTGAGATTTCATAATAGTATTGGCTCAACTAAGAGTGAACATTCAAATTTAATGGTGCCTTTATAATCAAACATTTTACTTTCCCCCTACAGAAATATTAATGTGTATATATAGATAAATACCATTAACTGGAATCAATACATAATTAAAATTCAGATAAATTGCATAAATATATAAACCAACATTGTCATATCAAACTCAAGATGCATCGGCAAGATTAAGATGGGATTTTAAGTGACTGCACCATGTGGAAAAAGACACAGTAAGGACCGAGTTCCTGAGTTCAGAAGGTAGGGTGTCCCACAGCCTGGGGAACTCATGTATTGTATTGCACTGAAATGCAGTCCATCTTTGCGTGCAAAGAGATGCCTGAACCTGGGTTCACTACAATGAGAGAGTTCACAACAGGGCATTGAATGTGTTTGAACAGACACTTAGTAATGAAGGCCATTGTACAGTAAGTCCTTCTCAACTTGAGAGAATTCCAATTAAGCACTTGTAGGCGTTCCTCATAGGGCCTTTGGCCTCGCCGTTGCTTCAAGGCAAGACGTGTTGCCCTGCGCTGTATTGACTCAAGTCTGTTGATTGATCCTACTTTGTGCGGTGTCCAGACAGGAAGACCATATTCCAGGATTGGGAGGACCAGACTCTTGTACAAGCTGAACACAGCCACTGATGAAAGACCCATGGCTAGGCTGGTTATCAGTCCAAGTAAGCGATTTGCTCGAGAGACGACATACCCAACATGGCTATCCCAAGACATGCGATTGTTTATGATGACACCCAAGTACTTGGTTTCAGTAACCACCTCCAGTTGTATATCATTCAGATAGTACTGCGGTTGGCCCGGTTGTCTTTTCCAGGATATTCTCATGACTTTGGTTTTGGAGGTATTCAGACTCATTTTGTTTCTGTCACACCAGTCCGCAAGAGCATTGACATCATCTTGAAGCGCTTGCTGATCCATGGGGTCATGGATAGGTCGTGAAATAACAGTGTCATCTGCAAACAATGCACATCTCGATAAAACAACCTCAGGGAGGTCATTAATGAATAGGTTAAACAGGCATGGTCCTAGGACACTCCCTTGTGGAATACCTGAGGTAGGTGTTGACCACTCAGAGTAATGTCCTTTGTGTTGGACGCGTTGTAGTCTGCCAGATAGAAATGCACGGATCCAGAACCAGATATCGCTTGAGATGTTGTAGTGAGAAAGCTTGTGCAGAAGGACATCATGAGGCATACGATCAAAAGCTTTCGCGAAGTCGAAGAATATCGCGTCAATAGAAGGGGGTCTACGCTTGTCCAGGTCCTGGAGCCAGGAGTGTGTCAAAGTCATTAGCGTGGTAACACATGACTTATGATGAACAAAACCATGTTGGAATGGAGTGAGGAGGCAATTTGATACCATGTGGTCAGAGATCGCTCTTGAAATCAGAGACTCCATCAGCTTGATGACAATAGATGTTAACGCGACCGGGCGATAATTTGAAACAATCAATCTATCCCCAGCTTTGAACACTGGGACAATATTTGCAGATTTCCATCCTTCAGGTAGTGATCGTTGTCTGAGTGACATATTAAAAAGACGTTGCAGGATAGGAGATATCACATCCACTGATTTCTTGAGAAGAACGGGAGTGATTAAATCAGGGCCAGGACTTTTCTTGTCCTGTAACTGCATGATGCCCCTGTGAATTTCCTGAGTTGAAATCGAAATGGAATTGAGTTGAGGTAGTGGATGGTCACATGCACTAGGACCATCGGGCAACACACATGGAGGAGGGTAGATTGACTGGAAGAATTCTCCAAAGCTGTTGGCTATGTCACTAGGCTTATTAATGACTGCCCCACCTACGAGTAGAACTGGAGGAGATGTACTCTTCTTCTTAGATCTGACGTACGCAAAGAAACGCTTTCTGTTGACTGGGAGAGCGAAGAGCTTATTTACATACATCCAGTAGCTTGCATTAATTGCATTCTTTGTATCATTGCGAACAGCTTTGAACTTTTCCCAATCTCGTGGATCATTTGAACACTTTGCATGCTTAAACGAATTGTGCTTTTTGTTGATCAGCTTCTTTATTTCCTTCGTCGTCTTTATTTCCTTCATCGGCACTTGTGTCAAATGAGGCGAAAAGTGACATTCTCCAATTTGCATAAAAGGGCCAGAAGCGCTTTGAGGAGTTTGTATCTGATCGTTTGCTCTCATCATCAACCCTCTCGGTGTGAAGATGAAGAAACTGAAGCTGAAATCCTTTTCGAACTGGATGGAGAAAAGGAAAGTGCGTGTTGGAGACAAGGTCATCAAGTTGCGGGAGGAACGTGAATTGCTGGGAAGATTCCTTATCATCCAAGGCAGCCGCCCAAGCTTAGTTCCTAAACTTGCGGAAACAATAGGTGAATATGAAATGTCAGTGGTTCCCCGTTCACTATGTGCTGTCGATAGTTCTTTGTACATCCCAACAGACAGAGCAAGTCTGATGCATGCAGTTGAAGATGCAAAGGCAGAACCTCCCGAAGCTGTAAAACAGCCTGATGTCGTGGAGGATAATCATTCAACTTCCCCACAGGTTGAAATGATGCAGGAAGAGGTTCCGGTTACCGTAGAACATGAGATAACGCAGGTTCCTTCTGGAGCAGCCCAACAACCTAACCTCTTGCATGATCTTCCTGTCAAGGTGCTGATAATTTACGCCATGGGTGTACTTCAAGGCATGAAAAAGACACCTGCCATGCAAAAGATGTCAGACCTGCAGAATGCATTCAACAGGCGCATCGAAGGGATGATGGCTAGCTATGATGAAGG